>NC_058160.1:15575826-15608773 GCF_020080835.1 Cotesia glomerata
TCACATTCTGAAAACACTAATTGATGGTAGTTCAGATTGTAAGTTCTGTTAAAAGGAAGGAGAGAAAAAAATTTTGCTTTGTGTGAGTCGTAAATGTGCGGAATATATATGATCCTAGTGAATTTAAAGTTCCGTGAGCATAATAATTTTTCAGTTAGGTGAAACCCCAAAAAAATGATTTCATAAAAATTTCCTTTACAAAAATTTTCCTCAATTAACCTTCCTAAAAAATTATTTTTAATTTAGGAAATTTGAAAAGACGGAAGAGAAAAAAATTATGAAATTCCTTGAGTCGATTCCCTTTTTATTTTCAAAAAATTCTTGAAAAGAGGTTTCCTGGAATTATTCTCTAAATTCAGAAATAACTTCCGTACCCTTTTAATTTTCCTTTCGAATAAGGGATTCCTTATTATTAATTGGTATATTTTTATCTTAACTGAATTTAGTCGGGTAAGTATATATCTATCATACATATGTACTTATCATACATACTCAAGTATATATATATATATATATATATATATATATATACTATATATATATATATATATATATATATAGAAGTTATAAAGAGCAGCGTTATATATATATATATATATAAGTTGTTGTCGGCGGTCGGCGAAGCGGGATTCCACGTTTACGTATTTTTACACTTTGGCGAAAACCCCATATGTCGTATTTATTTATTTACAAAATTTGATCCTAAAGCAAAGTCCTCCCTATGAATCAGTCATAACTAAGCACATAATGAAAGTGCATATTAAATTAATATAATATTAATTATAATATGGATATGGTATTAATTAATAGAATATAATAAATAAAGTCTATTAATACCTTAATATGATAAGCAACGTGATAACACAACATAACAGGGTACGCCTTGGTATAATAATAATAAGAATTGTTATTGTCATTGAATCTTTACAACATTGTTTACGAAGAAGTTGTAAGGGTCTTTATTGAAATACAAAGGTTGTATGATAGTATAAAAATACCGTTTTCCGCAAACATTCTAGCAAGAGTAAGAAGGGGACACTTTTGGTTTTTACTCAAAAATTTTTATTTTGTATTATCAATGTCATGAGATCGTTCAGTCATTACAGGCGTTTATGGCATAACGCATGGCATTACGGCAGCCATAAGGGCGCATAGAGAGAATTTTAATCTTCCCTCTAAGAAAATTGAAAAATTTTCGAAAGTAAATCGGGGATACTATTAGTTTTACCCTGGGTTTTTTAAAATCGAAAGTTTTCAACAGATCTCTCAGATGTTTGAGGTCCTCGTGTGCCTCCCCCGTAAAATGTTTTGGGGTGATGATGTCCTGCACACTGTGTGTGTGTGTGTGTGTGTGTTGTGTGTGTGTGTGTGCAAAACTGTGTCTGTGCGTGCGTGTGTGTAGTGTGTGTATGTGTAAAGTGTGTGTGTGTGTGTGTGTGTGTGTGTGTGTGTGTGTGTGTGTAATGCATAAAAACTCTCTTCATAACTTTTGAATACGACCTTCTGAGCCGGATTTACCGCGGTTAAGCCATTCGAAAGGTCATTCAAATTCAAATTTTTTTGAATGTGTTTTTTTAGAATAACTTTCAAACTGCTTTATCGATCGATTCCAAAAACCAATCAGCTCTTAACATTAAAAAAATCACATCGATCGCCTTCAAGCCAGTTAAAATCGGTTGATTCTTTTGTGAATTTTCGATGACGAAAACAATAGAGAAAAAGTGATTTTTTCGAACTATGTCGGAATTTCCGGTCTGATCAATTTGTGTTTAAAAGTTTATCATAGAATTTAAAAAACTGCGTCGAATGTTGCCAACCGCAGGAAAGTCGGTTCATTCATTTAGAAGTTATTGCGGGTTAAAAATTAAAAAAATAGTGAGCTCGAAGAGCTCAAAAACGTAATAAATGCAATCATAAGCGCTCAGGTATGAAATTAGCGAGAAGTTGCAGGTATGGCCTTTAGGTTCAACCGTTTTTCTAATTTTGTTAAGTATCGACTTTTTGGAAAAAAAAAATTTCCTCCCTGGCAAATACCAATCACGGTAAAATACCGCAATTAAGGTGATTCACGGTAAATTCACGGTGAAAACCCGTAATTCGGTCATTTACCGAACTTCTCGGTAAAAAACGGTAAAATCACCGTGTTTTCACGGTAATTCACGGTGAATTAACCAAAATTTACGGTGAAATTTTTATGAAACACCGTAAAATCACCGCAATTCTTCGAGATCTCAAATGACGGTAAAGTGAAACGATTACGGTAAAATACGGTATTTCCCTGAAACACCGTGCCGTTACCTTTTCGTGTAATTTTGAGCTTGGTGGACATAATGTCTTATTCCGTATATTTTGACTAGCTGAAACTGAATGTCACAAATATTCTTGCGAAATCATGGGCCATCAATTGTTTACAGCCATTTATTTAAACAATTGTTAAAAAAAATATATTTTTATTAAAGAAATAGTTCTTTTTATTTTGAATAATTTTAAGGCGAAAGTTACTTTTATAAAATTTTTTTTAATAGTTTTTGAGTTGTGAATTTTTTTTAATTTGAAATATATAATTTTTCACAATTTTGACGATTATTGACAAAAGGAAAAATTCTTTAATATTAAAATGAATATGTATGAATGTAAAGAAGATCACCGCAAGTTCCTATTCAAAATATAAAATTCTGTTGTTTGTTCTTAATACAAAACAGAGCAATCAAAGTTGTTCCATTTGACAAGTAACTCGTTACACTTGGCGGCGTATGCGCGCAGCGCATTCGTTGTCTTTTTTTTCAAACGTTTTATATAATTTTGGTGAAATCACCGTGATTTTACAGTAAATCACGGTGATTTCACCGAGAATCGTGGTGATCGTGCACGGTCAAATCACCGTGCAATCACTGTAAATACCGGTGTCGCAATCGAGGATCCGCCAGGGGTTCTTATTTCTATATTTTAGAGCATAATTACGTTAATACTCAAAAAATAAATTTATTATGCTTTTTAACCATAATCTTTTGCTGCTTACCGCTCTTGTATCTGTAATGCAATATATCATTTTCTGTATACTACTGTTCCCCAATATATCTAAAGCCCAATAACGATAGTTGTATTATTTAACCTAAGTTAATGTTTTGAATACTTGAAAATTAATACACAAAAAATATTAGATTAATTAAAATTATCATTGTTTTTTTTCTAATAGATATGAGCTATTGAATATTATTGATTGAAATCTATTCATAGCAAGTAGTTAAGTCTATAACAATTATAATAATTACCATTATGATTGTAATACCTTACCGTTACAATACTAGCTCAGTCATAATTACTATCTTTAGAATAAAATGCTTTTTATAAATGCACGAAAATGACTCTCCAGCGATGATATTCCTGATGGTTAATATTACTCATAAATAGTTTCTATCTATTAACATTTTATGGCTGGGGTATCTATGAAAAGAGAATGGCGATAACTATAATTAATTGATTTTCTTCGTATAAACGCAAGATTTAGCGTTAGGCATATTTTCATTTTCAAATTATCACTTTACATGAGAAAATTTTCTAATACTCATTATTGTCGCCTGGGATATAGGTTCCTTCAACATTATTCATACTTCTGGAGAAGTTATTATAAATTTTCGAGTTTGAATGTCAGTTACTATTTTATTTATAATCACATATGCTCAGTAATAAAAGTTTTTGTTTACAAGTTGAATTTTTCTCCAGCAATAGTAGAAAAAAAATAATCAATATTTTTTCAGTTATTAAATTTTCGGATCTTTTAACTTCCAGTTTATGACAGAAATTTGTAAAACAAATTAACTTCTGGAAATTGAAAAAAAAATTTCTCAAACTTAGTATGTTTGAAAATCGGAACATATTGTATGCTAAACAAGTTAACAAAAATTAAGGAAAACGGTTGACCCTAAAGTGCCATTCCGTCGCACTTCCCGCTAACTCCTTATATAAGCGCTTAAAATTGCATCTTCTATGATGTTTTTTGGAGCTCTTTGAGCTCAAAGAGACAGCTTTTTCTATGCTTTTAAGCTCTAAGCAGCTTCCTTCGAAAGCATGGTAGAAGTTCAACGTAAAACACTATTATTTTAAATTTTCAAACTGCAATTACTATTCAATAAATAAACCGATTTTCACCGTGGTTGGCGGCATGTTATCTCGACGTAGTTTCAAATTCTATGATATACTTCGAAACTCAATTGATCCAGACCGGAAGAATTCCGGTGTAGTTCGAAAAATCACTTTTATTTTCTATTTTTTCATTGACATGATAACCAAAACAAACTCGATCCGATTTTTTACCGGCTTGGCAGCTGCACCAACGTGGCTTTTGATGTTCAAAAGCTGATTAGTTTTTGGAATCGATCCCGGTATAGCCGTTTCAAAAAGGGATTCCAAAGAAACCAATTTTTTTTTTCAAGTAACATTCAATACTGGAATAACTAAATATCTCTGTTTTGAAAAATTATCTAAACATGAAAACAAAATTTTTCAATTTCTGTGTGATGGATACAAAATGGTTTTGCAGATGAGTAATTAAAATCACTCGGTGCCCTACGTGATATTTTTTTATCTTTTGAAGAACCTAAAAATATTTTGTGAGATATTAAAACTATTCTCATAATTATTTGTTATGGAGATTGTTTCGCGCTTTATTCGATACACAATTAATGATTGATTTGGACTTATATTACCAGGTTGCTCGCATTATTTAGATTTATACTTTAAAAGAAATTTATGAAATTTTTATTTTCAATTTTTCCTTTTTCCGTGAGAAAAAAAAAATTAAATGAAAGTGCCAGGCGAAACAATCCCTGTGGAAAGAAGTAAAAATTCTTATGAAAGGAAATATAAACAAATACACGTATCGAATCTATATGAGGTGTTCCATGCCAAATCGACCACTTTTGAACTCGATCGCTTTAGATTTAGCTGGCTTTATCATTCTTTTCTACCGCTTTGAAGAAACATTTTTGAGAATTTTTCAAATTTTCGTCCAACCCAAAAAGTTTTAAATTTTCAAAAATGGCTTTTTATGTTCAAATAATATAACTTTTTTATATTGACCTTTGGGTACTTTTTTTTAATTTTTGTTTTTGAATGAACTTTTCGAAAAATATACAAAAAAACTTTTAAATTATGACTCAATTCTATAAAATAATAGGTTTTTTTTTGAGCACGATCGTTATTTTTCAAAGTTGGCGCTTTTTTATTATATTTCTTCTCAAAAAAACAATCTAATTTGAGCAACCTTAAAAAAAAAATTGTCAAATTTTCTAAAATAAAAGAAAAATTTTTTTTCAATTAAATAAAAAAAATATAAAAAAAAATCGGCCTTGCCCGGGATTGAGCGGGAATTAGTTGTCAAATTGATTGAAATTTTTTTGAGAACAAAAATAACAAAAAAGTGCCAACTTTTAGAAAATCAATGATTTTGGCTCAAAAAAAACCTGATTATTTTATTATAGAATTGACTCATATTTAATTTTTTGTGTATTTTTTCAAAAAGTTCATTCAAAACAAAAATTAAAAATTTAAAAGGTGCCCATAGGTCGATATCAAAAAGTTATGTATTAAAAGCCATTTTTTGAAAAAATTTAAAAAACTTTTTGGGTTGAAGCAGAAAAATTTGAAAAAAAGTTCCTTAAAAATGTTTTTTCAAAGGGGCAGAAAAGAATGATAATGTTTCAGCTAAATCTAAAATTGAGTTCAAAAGTAAGATTTGGCATGGAATACCCCATATAGAATCTGATAGATCCATGAGATGCTTTATGTAGTTATACATAGATTCCGTATGCATACTACAATTATTTATACATTTCTTTCATTTCCTGCTAGACACATTTTAAAAATCAATCTATAACGACTTCATATAAATAGAAACCTCATGACATGTGTATTTATGAGTATTTTTTTCGTATTAAACAACAGCATAACTTAATAAATAGCGGAGATATCAGCTAATACACATCGTAAGTTGTCATCCGACTTAGTAGTTGGTGTGCAGTATGGAAGCCACAATTTTTTATCTGAGAAATCAATGGCACAGAAAATTACTTTTTTATAAATTAATATCTTCTGCCATGAACTTCAATTTCAAAAAAGTAAAAATTTGCATTTTTAATGTGCAATTAAGTCGTGATCTTTTACCATTTTTTCATACATCGTTTATTAAAGAGAAAAATATTTTTAAATAAAAAGTAATCGCTTATGATTTAGGGATTATATTCAGCGTAATTGTGCTTGAAGAAAAGTACCTTTCTGTGCCATTGATTTAAGATAAAAATTTTGGCTTCTATCGTGCACGCCAACTGCTAAGTCGGGCATGACAACCTACGATGTGTATCAGCTGATATCTCCGCTATTTATCAAGTTATGCTGTTGTTTAATGCACAAAAATACTCGCCATAAAGCCACATCTATAAGATAACCTGATAGTCTCAATAACTAACAAATATTTTCATACCTTAAAAAAATTAATAATAAATCAGCATGAAAACGTCTATCTACACGTATTTCCCTCCTTAAGTACAATAATTCTTATAACTTAATAATTGAATTTATTGTTTAACCCAAGCGATTAATGTTTTTTTTTTTTTGACACATAGAGTATGTTTCATTATCAATATGAAAGTATTGATGTCTACAAAATAATTTAACTCTATCATTTAAATTATAATCATGTTAGACATATATTTATTTCTATAAAAGGTGAGAAAGTGAGATTAAGATTTTCAATGTATCATAAAAATTTTTTTTTTTTCAAATATATGAGGTAATTTTATCAAGAGAGAATTTCTACAAATAATAGCCTTTATGAGTATTTTATGATATTTTCATTTTCCTCCTATACAATAAAACTACAGTTGTTCGTAATAGGAAAATTTTCCCTTTTCAATTTATTTCCTACGAATTTCGAATTTTTCTACTAAACTATTAGAGTACAGGAAAATTGCTGGAAATAGATTTCGTAGAAAAGCAAATTTCCCGCGATTTTTTTCTACATTTTATTCACTGTCTCCAATAGAATACAAACTATGGCAGTTTATATGAAAAAAAAAAAATTCTCGTGTGGGGTACGAGTGTATATTTATCTTATTTTGGATTTTCTATATGAACTGTTGACTATATAATAATTTTGTATATCATATCTTTTGTAGAATAGAAAATTTCCAACAATTTTTGTCTGAAAACTTTCTCGTATCGGTACTAGGATAAACAATACCGTTGCGTGAGGAAGAAGAAAAAGTGAATTTGTGGATTAATTTACTCTGAACTAAATTTACGATTTCCTTATGATACGCGTGTTGAATTATTTCTTCCTGGAATATTAGTAGGAATCATTTTTCTCTTTGCAGAGTAAATTTCCTACAACTTTTGTAAAGGATATTTTCATTTTTCCTCCCATAGAATGAAAACTACATGTTGTTCGTATATAGGAAAAAATTTTTTTCCTTTTTCTAATTTATTTCATACGAAATTCGAATTTTTCTAGTAAACTATTAGAGTACAGGAAAATTGCTGGAAATAGATTTCTGTAGAAAAGAAAATTTCCCGCAATTTTTTTTTATACATTTTTTTTCACTGTTCTTTCTCAATAGAATTATAAACTCTTCAGCAGTTTATATAAAGAGAAAAAAAAATTGTCGCGTGTGGGGCAATGTATATTTATCTTATTTTAGATTTCTCTATATGAACTGGTTGACTATATAATAATTTATGGATATCATATCTTTTTGTAGAATAGAAATTTCCCAATCAATTTTTGTCTGAAAACTTTTCTGCGTATCGGTACTAGGGATGTTAAACAATACCGTAGCGTGAGGAAGAAGAAAAAGTGAATTTGTGGATTAATTTTAATACTTCCTCGAACTAGAATTTTACGATTTCCTATGATACGGTTGGAATTATCGGAAAACCTATGAAGAATACTTTTTCTTGCAGAGTACATTTCCTACAACTTTTAATTAGGATATTTTCATTTTCCTCTCTATACAATGAAAAACTACAGTTGTCTTCTGTAATAGGAAAAAAATTTTTTCCCTTTTCAATTTATTTCCTACGAATTTCGAATTTTTCTACTAAACTATTAGAGTTAGCAGGCAAAATTAAGCTGAAAATAGATTTTATAGAAAAGTAAATTCTTCCGCAATTTTCTCATTTTTTTACTTCCTCTTTCTATAGAATATAAACTACAGCAGTTTATATAAAAAAAAAAAAAAAAAAAATTGTCGCGTGGGGTACGAGTGTATATTTATTCTTATTTTGGATTTTCTATATGAACTGTTAACTATATATAATAATCTTTGTAAATGCTATCTTTTGCAAGAATAGAAAACATTACTAACAATTTTTGTTCTGTGCAACTTTTCCTCGTATCGGTACTAGGATAAACAATACCGTAGCGTGAGGAAGAAGAAAACGTGAATTTGTGGATTAATTTACTCTAAACTAAATTTACGATTTCCTATGATACGGTTGGAATTATCGGAAAACTGTAAGAATAATTTTTTTTTGCAGAGTAAATTTCCTACAACTTTTAAAAGGGATATTTTCATTTTCCTCCTATACAATGAAAACTACAGTTGTTCGTAATAGGAAAAAATTTTTACCCTTTTCAATTTATTTCATACGAATTTCGAATTTTTCTAGTAAACTATTAGAGTAGAGGAAAATTGCTGGAAATAGATTTCGTAGAAAAGAAAATTTCCCGCAATTTTTTTTATACATTTTTTTCACTGTCTTCAATAGAATATAAACTTCAGCAGTTTATATGAAAAAAAAAAAAAATTGTCGCGTGGGGTACGAGTGTATATTTATCTTCTTTTGGATTTTCTATATGAACTGTTGACTATATAATAATCTTGTAAATGATATCTTTTGTAGAATAGAAAATTTCCAACAATTTTTATCTAAAAAACTTTCTTTTATCGGTATTAGGATAAACAATAGCGTAGCGTGAAGAAGAAAAAAAAGTGAATTTGTGGATTAATTTACTTTAAATTCAATTTACGATTTTCTATGATACGGTTGGAGTTATCGGAAAATTGTAGAAATCATTTTTTCTTGCAAATTAAATTTCCTACAACTTTTAAAAGGGATATTTTCATTTTCCTCCTTTACAATGAAAACTACAGTTGTTCGTAATAGGAAAAAATTTTTTCCCTTTTCAATTTATTTCCTACGAATTTCGAATTTTTCTACTAAACTATTAGAGTACAGGAAAATCGCTGGAAATAGATTTCGTAGAAAAGTAAATTTCCCGCAATTTTTTTTCTACATTTTATTCACTGTCTCCAATAGAATACAAACTATGGCAGTTTATATGAAAAAAAATTCTCGCGTGGGGTACGAGTGTATATTTATCTTATTTTGGATTTTCTATATGAACTGTTGACTATATAATAATCTTGTAAATGATATCTTTTGTAGAATAGAAAATTTCCAACAATTTTTGTCTGAAAAACTTTCTTTTATCGGTATTAGGATAAACAATACCGTAGCGTGAAGAAGAAAAAAAGTTAATTTGTGGTTTAATTTACTTTAAACCTCAATTTACGATTTTCTATAATACGGTTGGAGTTAGTCGGAAAATTGTAAAATGATTTTATCTTGCAAATTAAATTTCCTACAACTTTTAAAGGGATATTTTCATTTTCCTCCCATACAATGAAAACTACAGTTGTTCGTAATAGGAAAAAATTTTTTCCTTTTTCAATTTATTTCCTACGAATTTCGAATTTTTCTACTGAACTATTAGGAGTACAGGAAAATTGTTAGAATTAAATTTTGTAGAAAAGCAAATTTCCTGCAATTTTTCTTTTACATTTTTCTTCTGTCTCTAATAGAATACAAACGACAGCAGCTTATATAAAAAAAAATTGTCGCGTCTGTTACGAGTGTATATTTATCTTGTTTTGCATTTTCTATATGGACCGTTGGACTATCCAATAATCTTGTATATAATATCTTTTTGCAGAATAGAAAATTTTTAACAATTTTTGTCTGAAAACTTTTCTTGTATCGGTATTAGGATAAACAATACCGTAGCGTGAAGAAGAAAAAGTAAATTTGTGGATGAATTTACTCTAAACTAAATTTACGATTTCTTATGATACGGTTGGAGCTATCGGAAAACTGTAGGAATCATTTTTTCTTGCAAATTAAATTTCCTACAACTCTTAATAAGGATATTTTTCTTTTTCTCCGATACAATGAAAACTACCGTTGTTCGTAATGGGAAAAAATTTTTTACCTTTTCAATTTATTTCATACGAATTTCGAATTTTTCTAGTAAACTATTAGAGTACAGTAAAATTGCTGGAAATAGATTTCGTAGAAAAGTAAATTTCCCGCAATTTTTTTTTCTACATTTTTTTCACTGTCTTCAATAGAATACAAACTTCAGCAGTTTATATTGATGAAAAAAAAATTGTCGCGTGGGGTACGAGTGTATATTTATCTTTTTTCGCATTTTCTATAAGAACTGTTGACTATACAATAATCTTGTATATGATAACTTTTGTAGAATAGAAAACTCTCAACAATTTTCATCACGAACACTTTCATCTATCGGTATTAGGATGAAAAATACTGTAGCGCGAAGAAGAAAAAAAATTTTATAGAAAAGACAATTTCCTGCAATTTATAATACATTTAGTTTAAACTCAAGCACAATTGAAAGAGAAAGATGCCGTAAATTTCATTCATAAATGCATAGCTGGGGAGATGAAACTCAATCCCCCCGCGACCTGTATGGTCAATATATACCCCACGCGACAATTTTCAAAAATTAATTAAATAACTATACATTCGAAAATGAATGCATACATAGGCGTATTAGTGTATGAAATTGCTCTATATATCACTTTTTACACCCCTTAAAATTTGCTCGGCGACTGCTCCTGGACACACACATATATATATATATATATATATATTATATATATATATATATATATGTATGTGTTCTCTACATTTCTGTGACTCATTTTTTTTTTTATTTTAAATTAAGCTAATGGCCTCATATTTGCTATGTATAAAAAAATTTTTGATATAAATTTATTTTTTCGATTAATAATTGACGTTTTACATTTCCGTGACTTATATACATTTTGTATATAATTGTATATGTGGGTCAATATGTCAAATCACCTGATTATAATAATCTAATTTTTTGATCCGGTTGAATATTTTATATGTTTTTGTACATATAAAAAGACACCTTATCCTAAATTTTGAGCCCTTAATTTTCAAAAACCTTAGAAATATGAATTTTTGAAAATTGCGAAAAAATAACGATGAGATAATTTCAGAAATTCATAACTCCTGATTAAATTATCGTGATTTCATTTTGGCAGTAGCTATTTTCTTCACGTTCGAAGAGCTCAAAAACATAATAAGTGCAATTTTGAACGCTTAATTACGAAAGTAGCGGGAAGTTGCAGGGATGGCTTTCAGGGTCAACCGTTTTCCTGATTTTTTCAGTTTTCTTTCGTTGACGATATCTGTCGAACAAATCAACCAATTTCGACCGGCTTGGTGGCGATCGATGTGGTTTTTTATAGTCTAGAGCTGATTAGTTTTTGGGATCGGTCGGTGGAGCCGTTTGAAAGTTATCCAAAAAAAAAACACATTTGGAAAAATTTTTTTTCTTTGTTTTCTTAAGCTTCCTTAGCGGATTCCTGGTGACGATCAAACTACGGTCAAACGACGGTGAATTCACTTTATTGATGAAAGAAAGTCTATTGGCGGTCGAACAACCGTCGTTCGACGGTGAAAATAAGTGAAGTTGTGAAATGTTCTGACGGTGATTGCATGGTTCATACAATGAACATTCACAAGATTTTCTCCATTTGTTTCCCACTCAATAACGATGATTTTCCTGACCTCTTGATCGTTTTCAGAAATAGATAAAACGGTGAATGACTGGTAAAAATTTGGTGAATAAAGAGTATTTCGGTGGTGAATCCACGGTAGTCGGCGAGTGAATTTCAAGTCAAATGGCGGTAAAGAAGATAGTAACGGTAAAGTAGAAATTTTATACCAGCGATCCATTGATAAATTGCTGGATGAAATTTTATTTGTAAATGTATATGGGGCTAATAAAAAATAAATAAATAATTAATAAAAATAATTTGAAAAGTATTCAGTCACTATAATTTTTGGCAGTATAAAAAAAAAACAACTTTTTTAAATTTTTGTAAAATTTCAGGATTTTTTGTTTTATGAAATTTTAAATTTAACATGGGCTCATGAAATAAAAAAAAAATTTTTTTTTTTATTTATAAAATTTAATGCATTTATTTTGGGTAACAAATTCAAAGAATGATTTATTATTTAGAATTTATGGAATAGAAATAATTATCAAAACTAAATTAAGTATCCGTAAAATACATGGTGATTAAAATGCTTCTTTAATACACGTCTGGGATAGCATTACAGGAGAATCCCTTGACTTTCAAACTGGTGAACCGAGTTCGATTCCCGGTCTGGGCGAAGTTATTTTACAATGATTTTTTTTAATTATTATCGTATACGCGAACATTTTACGAGCTTAACATCGATTATTCTGGGTGAATGCACCTATTTTCTTTTATCGGATTCCTACGATGACACGGTGAATCGACCGTATTGAGCTTTCTTGGATCTACAGTCGGTAAATCAATCGTCAAAAACTTTCACGATGACACCTGATATAGACCGTCAAATCACTTCATATATACTAATGTTTGACTAATGTTTGACCGTGAATTGACCATATTATAATCGTGGCGGTGAAACCGCTAGGGTTCTCAAAATCTACTAATCTAAATCGGTCCAATTTATTCTCAAAATGTAAGTTTAGCCAAGCCGTTTTTTATAACACACCAACCACGATCAAATCGGATGAGCCGTTCAAAAGATATAAATGGTTCACACACACACACACACACATACACACACAAACACACACACGCGCGCGCGCGCGCGCACACACACACACACACACACAGTCACAACCTCGCGGAAGTAGTCAGGGAAGCTTTCTGTAACCTTTAAACGTCGAGATTTGATGAAAACTCGATTTTTGCAAAATGGGGTAAAATCAATCATTTCCAAATTTTTGAAAATCTTCGATTTTCTTAGCGGGCAGTTAAAAATAACAAAAAACACAATTTTGTGAGTTTTTAACCAACTATAACTTTTGAATGCATCATTCGATTTTCATTTTCGACAATTCATTCAACGCAGTTTCTTAAGCACAAAAAATCTATACATGTTTATATTGCGATTTTTCCGCACACTTTATAGTTATTTTAAAAAAACCGAAAAATTCAAATTGTTTTTGTGTCAAATGCCGTTAAGCAAATCAAAACTATCTGTTCAAAAGATATAACAATTTGAAACAGCACATCAGACAGAATGAGAGTGATTTAATTAGTAATAGATTAGATTTAAATGGTAAATTTACAATCTAAATTATTATTACTATTATTATTATTATTATTATTGTTAGATTTTAGCAAATTAAGCCATGAATTCCGATCCGATATTCTTGAAGAAAGATTAAATTTTTATTATTATTTCTTCACCATAACATTTTATCGGTATGAGGTCTCATACAATCAGAGAAAATTTAGGTGAAATTCAACAATTAAAATTCAGAAAAAGATTTTATTTACTCAGTGAAACTTTTTTCGGTTACCGAAAAAATAACTCGGAAAATGCTCAGACCAGGAATCGAACATGGATCTTTTGGTGTCGCGCCAACTGCTCTACCCTTAAGTAACCGAAAAAAGTTTCACTGAGTAAATAAAATCTTTCTCTGAATTTTAATTGTTAAATACACCTAAATTTTCTCTGATGATATAAGACCTCATACCGATTAAATGTTATGGTGAAGAAGTAATAATAAAAATTTAGTCATTCTTCAAGAATATCAGATCGGGATTCATGGCTTAATTTGCTAAAATCTATTAATTTAAAAACCACCGATCTTCTCATCATTCATTAATTTAACTTATTATTATTATTATTATTATTATTATTATCATTTATGAACACTCATTTAAGTATATTGGCGGCACTTAGGGAATATGATCAAATAATACTGATAACATAATAAGTATATTGCTGGATCAATGTTATTTTATTCAAAATTTAGTAACATTTTAATATTTGACATATTTATTTTATTAACTATTTTTTTGAACACATAAAATCATATATTTAGACACTGCAATGTTTGTTTTTGGCTTAGTATTAATCATATAAGTATTATGTTTATTTGATAAACTATTTTTTTTAACACATAAAATCATATATTTAGACACTGCAATGTTTGCAGTAATAGTCTTCTCTTTTAATAAGATAACATCGTTTAATAAAGTAAAAAATAATGAACCCATTCAGTACGTATCATTAATATTATTAATCATTAACGCTCAACTATATCATTTGTTAGAAAACAATATTTTTATTAGATTATTTATCATCTATGTAATATATTTTCATTTTTATATTATTTTGCTATAAAAATCGAAAATATCAGTATTTAAATATACGACATAATTAATTACTGTTTTAAACTGAAAAATGACTCACTAGTTTTACCTTTAAACTTACAATCCTACATTTTTAAGACTTAGAGAAGTTCCTTTTTAGAAGAAATATTTTTAATTCTTCGATCACATAAAATGATAAATTGAGTGTTAGTCATGAATTTATCATTGTTTTAATAATTAATCATTATTACGATTAGATTAACACTTATTCATACAAGAAAAACTAAAATAAACCTTTATGATTTGTAGATAAATACTTAAGTCAGGCATGTAATCATATTAATAGATTCGTCGATATTTTTTTGCATAAAATACGAAAAGTACAATCAATATCGAAAATTGCAGAAATATTTCTGAGTTCCATTAATTTTTTGTTAACCTAAATGAATTTTTTTTTTTTCTTTAAGTTCTTTTAGCTTAGCCGCAAATTGATTATGCACATACAACCTTATTTGTGCTTCAGTTCTTCTTCGCATAATAGGATGTTCAAAAATAAATTCCTGTATACTTTTTACAGAAGGACATTTCATATCTTTAATACAAGATGAAAATTTTTCCAATACTAATCTACGCTCTTCTTCAGACCAGGTTGTTTTTACATTATTTCGCTTAGGACCTACTGCAACAGAACAAAAAAATAATCAGTACAAATTTCGAAGCCGTTTTTTTACAATAGTACTAATTTACAGAAAATCTTGAAGTAAAATTTTACGGTATTCTTGGAATAAAAGCAATCTTATGTGATTGCATTATCAAATTGCTTACAAAAATTCACCAATTCCTTACCATCATTCAGATCAATTTTTTTTTGTACGGATTTTTTTGATCTCTTCTTTTTAGCACCTTTTTGTTCTTCGAGCTCATCACTTGATGAGTCAAATTCTAATAAACATTTTCTCTTTGGAGCTCTAGTTTTAGATTTCTTAAGATATCTGTCGTCTGAATCATTGGAATTTTCTTCTTCCGTGAAGTTAGGAGATGAATTTTCTCCAGTAATTTTGTCTTCATAAATTGGTGAATTAATTTTATTTACTGGATCATCTTTAAGATTAGCCGAGCTGCTGCAAGATGCTATAAATCAAAACAATGTATCAATATTTACACCACAAAAACATTTAGTGTATTGACAAAAAAGTTACTTAATCTAAAAGTTTAAAATAAAAAAAAAAAAATGCGTAAATGAAAATAAGTTTTTTTGCTTCTAGAATTTCTTCTCTTGATTTATTATTTTCAATTTAAGTTTTTTTAAGCTGATCAGTAAAAGTCAATCGATACCACAATTAAGTTCCTAAACTAAAAGTAAAATTTATAGCACCATTTGATTTTAACATCGTGATTTGATATAAATATCAATTAATGGAAATGGTCAGTATAATTGTTAATCAATATTGTCGGTCCGTTTATTCCGAAAAAAAAAATTATCTGTGGGAAAGACATTCATATAGTTTATAAGAAAGCAATGAAATTTTTATTTAGAAAACATAGTTTTTTATGAGGATATAAAGAATAAAATTCTTCACAATAACTGATACAAATGAAATTTCTATCGTTCAAAAGATCAATAACTAAAAAATCAAAATTTTAATTTTTTTTAATCTTCAAAACTGTGTCAGACAAACAGCTCCAAAAAAAAGTTAAAAATTTTCTTGTTTTCTCAAGTAATTTAACTAGTATCCATCAATCTGCGCTAAAAAATAAACTATTTTTTTTTTACTGATCAAACTATTCTGGATAATAATAGCAAAAAATTAAAAATTTCGATAGTTTTGTTTCAATACTACAATAACTATCATCGCAATTTTTAATTCTTTAAAATTCAATATCAACTTTCACTCAAAACTTACTAACAATTGTACTAACATTGCGTTATTCATGATTAAAGTTGAATTCATGTTAAATTTTAGCATGTTATATTTTATTTTTCAGTATAATTTAATTTAAAAAAGTGAATCGTTTATTTGAGAAACCCCAACAGTCATATTTTTTCGAGATGGTTTATTGCATTTTTCGGTTCTTTGAATTTCCTCTCACTCGTACCAGCACCAAAAATATTAAATCCGTGTTTAAGACCTAACCAATCGATCGATATAAATCTCGTTTAGTTGAGAAACCCCATAAGCCTCTGACTTATGAGGTTTTCAAATAAACTATCAATTTAAAATTCTAAAAATAAATTTCTTTTGTTTTTTTTTTTTTTTTTTTTCAAAAAACTTCTTTAGAAGGAGAATTCAGTTCAATGTAAAATTTTTAAATTTTAATAATTTTTCGCAGTATGGGTTTAGAAAAAATTAAATTAAATTATTGTTTTATTGTTTGATATGATTTCACTGGTCTTAATTTTAAAATGATTGATTGATGATAATTGATTAGAAACTAAATTTATTGTTAAATATTTGAATTTTAATGAGTTCTACAATATTTACTAGATGGATTAAAATTGAAAATATGATGTTTTATTGTTGACTCTGATTTAACTGATTTAAATTCTAAAATTAATGATAACCAAATAAAAATATATTATATTTACTGTTAAATACTTTGATATTAATAATTTTTGCAATTTTAGTTTTATTAAGTTAGATTGTGATAAATTAAAATGTTTTTATTGTTGACTCTCAGTTCACTGATTTGAATTTAAAAATAGATGATTTATTATAATTTCCGTTGATTGTAAGTTGCCAATACGTATTTTGTACTTCATTTTATAAATATAATAAATGATTCATGGAGAAAAATCAATATATTAATCATTTTATTGCTATTTTATTCGTTTTAATGAGCAACCCATAAGTCAATCAACATCGAATCTATTATTATGAGTAGTAGTAATTAACAATTAAATTTTTCATCCTCGAATATTTTTCGGGATACTAAAATTATTATTATTCGTCATTGGTTCCATGATGATAATGCGAACTTAATCGAGAAAAATGTCTTTTGCTTCTCCTAAAAAATTTAGTATTTTCGGCTTATGGGGTTTCTCAAATAAACGATTTAAGTAAGATCAATTGTTTCGTAAATTATATTAATTTCTACAAATTATTTCTTACGAATTATTAGAAATTTCCTATGGATTGTTAGTTCTTTGCATTTTAATGTGCTCTATTCATAAAATGGTGTTATAGAAGCTATTTATTCGTCTGAGGAATTTTAATAATTTAATAGAAGATTATTTATTGGAAGTAAAATGATCTACAAAACGACCAGTTACATTTTTCGATAAAGTAAAGAGTTACATTGGAAAATTGAAAAAATTTTATAATACATCACAAATAGAACTTTGACCTTGAATAACTTTTACAGAAGTGAATTTATCGAAATATATATGAGCCATATTTTGTTATATTTTAAAGAGCAAAAAAGTCAATCTCTTAGTCCAGTATAGTGTGTTACGACATCGTAATATATATAACGATAATACATATTGTACCATACCTTCAGGTTGGTTCAACATAGACCCAGCATTAATTTGAGCTCGCGGTATTACGCTTGGAACACCAGATGCAACCTCTAATATTTTAGAAACACCACAGAGGTCTCTGGTCACAACAGATTGTCGGTAGCACGACCGATGAATATTTTCGGCATGGCCCATAAAGTTGGAAATGTCATAAATTTGACATTCATCGATTTTAACGAAGCGACTGTTGTCGCGAAGTGTTTCCGCTCAAGAAGTGTTGCCCTTAGCCGTTCGGGATGTTGAGCACCACAAAGCTTACTAAATCTCCGCATAAGTCCGCAAGCATGTAGATACTTATAACGAGTGCCGTCAAAACCCGGTAATCCAAAATATGAGGATTTTGGTATCGACATTTGCAGCTTTACGATGGTCAAGTACTCGCTGAACATATTTCTGCATCTCATTTGACATGATTAAAGGAACTTCACGACCTTTTTTCCTCCAAATTCAAACCGTATATATGAGTCAACAATTATTTTTTCATCTGATGTTAAGCGAGCGTATTCTTCAGGATTCGTTTTTTCAAATTTGTCAGCGTTCTTATAATCATCAATTTTACTCTTTCCAGCTCACCTGGACGCTTTCGATTGAACAATAAAACAAAATTAATGTGATTTCGGACAACAATTTCCAAGTTCGGAAACGGAAATTGTTCTCTAAAAATTATAGGCCGAAAGCAGATGTTTTTAAAATAAAATCACGAAATCGATCAATGTCGTCCATAGTTGGCAATAAACCTGTTTGTATCGCTTTTGAGTTGCTTGCACATTTCGAGCTAGACTGTTAACTTTAATCGGAAATTCAGCTGCATGAATTTTTAGAAAATATTCTACATCCTTCGCTTTTTGTATTCCTGCTGTTTAATTAGCTCTTTCTCATACAACTTAGCAATCTTAGTTACCCAAGTACCCGCCGTTGTCGCAGTTGATGGTGATTTGCACTCATTCTTTTCAGCATCAGCACCAACAATACTTTGGATAGCTATAAGCAAATTGTCATACATCCTTGGGTCAAGAATATCCAGCAAAAGTATTTACGTTAACTGGATTACACTTTTGGTCAATTCTACCACTTTGAAAACAATGTTTATTGTATTCTTTTAACTTGACTAAAATACTTCCCAGCATTCTTACTCGTGAACGAATCATCGAGTGTTGATGTGGGTTTGTATATTTTTGAGATAGTTCATTGACAAAAGTAATCAACAACGGATCTTGTCTTACTGCTTGTGAAATACTGTCGTCATTATTAATTGCAAGTATTTTTCTTGTTAATGATGTTGCATTGTTACAAATTTGACCCATTAAAATTTTCGACTTTATAAGACCTGATCTATCTCCATTAGATTCTTTTACCATATGGACATTTATGGCGATTGATATACTGTAACCATCGCCCACATTTATGGCATGGCTTGAAGTCATGTACGTTAGCTAACGAAGCCTTTGTGGTTGTCGAGTAACGAGTAATCTACCGTGGTTGAAATCATTATTTAAATTGAAGAGCTGCGTTCCCTTGAGACGTAACTTTTCAATAGCTGCGATTCTTTCAGCAGATCCCAAAAGTATTTATAATTATGTGATATCAAACAAAAACTTAATTGAATAAACTTACTTTTTTAAAGACAGAAAATGTTGGACTTCCTTTTCATCACTATGTATTGCTTCATAATGCCGACTAATGACTACGAAAGAATGAAAGCAAAACAGCAGAAGGATTTCTTTGTTTCTTCACCAGCTCTTGGAACTTCCAAATCATCAAGTTTTGGTGGCTCCGACTTTTGATTAGTTCTTCAATAACTGATTCATTGTCTTCTGTATCTTCTAAATTTTCTGTCGTTTCGTCTTCAATGTTTGTACACAGCTCACTAGATTGATCTAAACTCGTATCCGGTGGGAGTACATAACTGCTTTCATCTTTCGTATTATTTAGAGTAGAACTGCTTAAACCTATTAGTAAGAATTTATTATTAACACCGATCGACATAATTCTTAAGCTAACTTTTTAAATGTGAAATTATGATTCTTTTCAGTAATTAATAAAATGAAAGGTTATTTTTCTCATGAAAATTTACTTTTGTAAAAGCCAAAGGAATTTTTCGAGTCTTAAGATTTGATTTTTTTATGATATGATCAATTACAACTAAAAAAAACTTTTTGTTGAACATTTGAATCTTGTTTACTCAAAAATAATGATAAATAATGCATAATTAAATGTAAGATAATCGAAATCATGTTAAAAATTAATATTTTTGGTACTATTCCTATGTTTACAAACACTTATTTATACTAAACCCTAAGAATCAAAATTCTAGCTAAAATATGAAAATACACAAAAATCATTAAAAATTTTCTTTAAAGACAACCAAATTCCTTACAACTTTCATATGAATGTTTTGCTTGTATCTCTTCTTGTTCAGTCAAAATATCAATTAAGAGTTTCTGAGAATACATACTAAAACTTTTTCTAATTAAGAATCTTTAAGCCGAAAATTAAATTCTCGATAAGTTTTAGTTAAAACTTCTCTCTATGTTAATTGGTTTTAATTTATGAAAGTGACATCAATTGCTGCAGGTCATATTAATAATAATTTTAAAATTAGGACTTTTAAGTAAAAATGATTATTAAAAAATAAATTGGTGACTTACGGGACTGATCAGTTAATGTTGGAATCGATAAACCAGTATCATTTAAATCATCTTTTTCATAGTTACTATTACGTAGTTCTGGAAGATTATTTCCAGCGTGAAGTTCAACACTTAAGAATGAATTATTCACGTCATAATCTGTTGAACCAATACTATCGCGAATAATTTCATCACTATCCACGGAATCTAGATCATCAATTCTTTTCCAAATCTTCAAGCTCACTTATATAGGAGCTGTTGCAATCGCTTTGATCATCGTAGTCTGAATTACTTAAATTATCATTATCTATTTCTTCAATTATAATTTGATCACTTGGAGCCAAAACTTTGCGTGATAACATTTAGATTTTTTCATTATTATCAGCAATGTTAATTGAATCTCGGACCGAACACATGGTCAATTGTTTTAAACTAGGTTCCATAGTTGAACTAGTCTCAACTGAATTTAATTCAGTCTCTTCATAAGAGTCCTCACCCAAGAAATTAGAATGTCCTAGCGCTGTTAGTGAAGTTGCATGTTCAATAGCAGTTAAGCTTATGTCAGCTACTTGATCACTGGTTTTAAGTTGATCAATAGGCGCATTAATGATAAATATTGGCATATTATCAAAATCAGCTGATATATAGTGTGGAATTTTTGTGGACCCATTTTTTGAGATAAATATGCCCGACAAGTCGGATACGATTTTCGGTTGCACATTTCTTGAGTTTATAGCTTTATGTATGGAAGTAGTACAGGACGAATTTTGCGATTGTGAGTCTGGAGAAATTTCCATGAGAGAAATTTCATTATTATCCAAAGTCGTATTATATTCGTCTGTGTGAGCAGTAGTAAACTGTGAATCTTGAGCTTTCAGCTCAATATCCTGGCCCATATTACCTGAAGAATATTCCTCGAAAGTAACATCACAACTGTCTTGACCTAAATTTCTATCTTTTAAAGCTATTTCACCGTTTAAAAATATTTTTCATCCACATCTGAAGAACTGCAGCTGTAATTATGATCTGAGAATATATCTGCTAAACAGTTCTTATGATTAGCTAAGGTGAGGTCAGGAGAACTTTTACAATTTTCAGTATCAACAGTGTCCTGAACGATAGACGGAGATTCAGTGTGCTTCAATACAGCTAGTGACATCAATTTTCCATCAGAGATGTTAGCCTCAGCAGTTTTAATATTATCATAAATAACAGACGTTGCTTCAACTTGCTTTAATACATCTGGTGACATCAATTCCCTGACCAGCAGTGATTTGATCGATTTTTTTAGAAGAACTCTAGAACGTTTTTTGTCAAATTAGTCGCAATATGTTTTAAAACTGACAAGTTATCTAAAAAAATTTTAAAGAGTATAATTAATCATTTATTTTAATTCAAATTATTTATAAGAATATGTTACAACATATTTCATAAGAATTTCGATAAGAATTGACAAAATTAATTAATTACCTGATCGTAAAAAATGTCAACATTATAGCCATTGCGTTTACTAATATTGCGGCTTAGTTTTTACGTGATTTACTTTTCGGATAACCGAATATTTTAGGTTATTATTTCTGATCAACGAGTACATTTTATTGTATTGCTTAGACAATTTTAATAATTATACCAATCGAATTCATCAATATACGAATAAAATATCAAAGACATCTAACAATAAAATATTACAAGTAGTTTGGCTGAAGAAATGATTTTCTCTTCAAATAAATTTTATGAATTATAGCTGTGTACTCTACGAAAAATTACTCCATTTATAAAAAAGTGTAGTAGAAAGATAGAGAGTTGATAATATCTGAAAAGTCTCATAGTTTTTAATTTAGTTAGTCAATAATATCGCTTAGAGGCGCCACTAACATAAGCTAGTGAGTGTATACATTTTCGTGACTTGATTAAAATATTTTCGAAGCAAAAGATATATAATATATACACATATACATTGCTGAGAATCACCAAAATGTAAAATCACTCAATAATGAGAATTGCAATTAATACATTTATGTCAAAATCTGAGCACTTATCGATTAATCAATATTTAAGTACATTAGCAGCCGATGGGATAAATATTTTCAAATTATCCTTTCCCGCACACTTCGCTTTTTATAATGCTCAAGGAAAAATATATATGAGAGTATTAACGCATGTTTTGAGCCACTCATTTTGTTTTTAAACCGTTTTTCCGAGTAAGCAATATAATTTTTTATAATTGGAGATAAAGACTTGTCAAATTTTAAAACTTTTCTATTTCAAGCTCAAATTTAGATGTTTCTGTAGGTCATAAAAATAAAATTTCGAAACAGAAGTAATTGAAAATCGAAGTTTTCACAACTATGGTTTCAATCATGCTTTTTACAAAGACCAAGAGCGAAGCTAATATTTCAATTTTAAAACAGAAATTTTCGAAAGTGAGAAAAATTCTATCTCTAATTTTTATTTTCAAAATTATAAAGATTCTAATTAGTTTTATATAATAATGTTCTGATTAAAAATTTTAGAAAATTCGGTTTCTTGTAATTTTTGTTTAAAATGATTTTCGTACTTTTATCGAAAATTAAAATTCCTGTCTATTCTGCAGAATGAAAGTGCAACTTTTCTCTTATAATCAAGAAAATAAAAGTGTTTGACACCTGCACGAACCTGGCAGAATAGAGGAAGAAATTACAAATTTCAGTTACAGATATAATAAATAATAGTATATATGCCAGCGAGGAGAGTAGGATATCCAAATTCGCGTGTTTGCCACTCTCGCTTTCAGCTTGGGTGAACATTTACACGCGGTTAGAAATGTCCTATTTCACCCCCTCAGTGTGTAATATACTATTTTTTAATACAAACAGGAAAGCCGAAATTTAAAATTGGCCAGCATCGTTTTAAAAATCCGATCGAGATCCTAAATTAAACAATTCTTGCCGATCATTCAATGCCTTCCTTGTTATTGGTACCTGAATATATTTACTGGAATTCAGATGATATTCAACTTTAAAAATTGTACCTATAAATTAAATTTTATCTATTATTAAATGTTTAATATATATTAATTCATAGATGTAATCAACTTTATTTTTATTAATAGTTTTTATTAAGACAAATTGAATGCTACAGAAATCGTAAATTTTTTCTTGGTAAATGATAATGTTGATTTATACTTGGATTATTCTCAACTTTTACGCTAATTCTTAAAAATTTATTTTAGAATTTGACTTTTTCAATTACTAAATATTTTTCTTCAAATACTTTCTTAGAGAATCATTAATAATAACTTTATTGTTAATGCAATTTCAAAAATAACACGGAAAAAGAAAACTCGAAAAATTACAATATAAAATGTAAAATCGGTCCCGTCGTAATCAAAACTAGAAAAATTACAGTTTAAAATAACATTTTTCTAAATTCAAGTTTTAATTTGATATTCAGAGCTTTTAATGTAAATTCTACAATGTAATTCTACAATGTAATTCTTATAAAATCTGTAATAATTACAATCTGAACTGTAATTTTTCGAGTTTTCTTTTTTTCGTGTAGAAAAAAATTAGAAGAAAACAAAACAAAACGTCATCAC
Organism: Cotesia glomerata; assembly: GCF_020080835.1. NCBI lineage: Eukaryota > Metazoa > Arthropoda > Insecta > Hymenoptera > Braconidae > Cotesia > Cotesia glomerata. Next base: position 15,600,049 of record NC_058160.1, read on the forward strand.
ATTGTTGTGGAGACTTTCATATAAATAACTCTTATTAATTATTATAAATATTTAAAAAAAAAATAGAACATAAACATTGTCACATAGACGAAAACATTATATAAATGAGTCTCATCAATTGTTATAAGTATTTTAACAATTATATAATTAAAACAAATGGAAAATATTATGTTATAATAAATAACGAATTTGGCCACTTTGAATTTTGTTTGCTGTTGAGACTATTTTTAATGCTAAAATAATTTTAACTAAATTTATGGTGTTATTACGTTTGTAAATTATTCATAAAATAATTTTGATGTCAAATAGCCAAAAAAGTAACAGTGGCCCCAAACGGTACTTCTACCTTATGGTTTTGATTCCTATTAATTATAGTTCTTTTTGAACAACTATCATCTTCAAACTTATGTAGAAAAATAGAATCGATGTCTATAACACGTTAAAAATTCGAAATCAATCGATTGATGAATTTTGATCAACATATATTCGTTAATGCTTCTTTACAGATCCAAACAGATCTATAGAGATTAAAAATATTTTTTCAATATCACTCGTCCAGACTAAAGATTGTTTCTCTCAACTGAATACTCCTTATGAATTAAATATTATAGACTGTAAGGAGTCAAGCTTTAAATATTTTATACCATATGTGCAGTACATTTTTCATAAATTTCATAAATTCTTTTCAAAATTTGTAAACCAATATAATAGCAAAACTATAAAGAATATTTTTAGCGTGTTAATGTATAAATGATTGATATTTTGTAATCATCATATTTTGTAACTGATACGAGGACTATTTTTCATACATTATTGGAAAACGAGAATGAGCTCTCTGAAATTCTCGTCTACTATGAGATATTGGTGTTATTAAATGATCAACAACTTAACTTGAATAAATTCAGTTTTTTAACAAAATTCTAATTTTGAATTCTTATTTTTATCACTACATTGGCTTACCATAGTTCGATTATCGACATTTAGAATGTAAGATAAATTAATTAAAATCTAGAAATTGAACAAAAATTTCGAACTCATAAATATAGCTCAGTTATGCTAGGACATGTTATCGATTATTAGAATTAATATTCAATGAACTTTTTACTAATACACATAAAATTTTCTCATTGAATAACCACTTTGTCATGGTCCAGGTATTGTAGTGTCGGATTTTATCTTTTTAGTCTTTTTATCAATAAATGTTCAAAGTAAGTCGTTAACTTAGAGATTTTCTAAACTTTTCTAGCTTAATGCTTTAAAATTTACTTTTAAAGCGGTATTCTAGTCTAAAGCATGAATTTCGGGTAATTTTGAAGTGCCGTAAAAAGCAATATTTTTACTATCCATTTTTTTATGTTATTTATTGACATTAAAAGAATACAAAAAACAATAAAAACAGTTAAAAATTCAAAAATTAGCAGCTGATGAAGTGGGGGAATCTCAAAAAAACTGTTTTTTCAGACAGTCGCCATTTTGTGAAAAAGATTTTTCAACTTTTCCTTAGTTCATGCCATAGCGACATTACTCTAGATTAATAATCTTTTTATTTATTAATTTACGATTGCTAGGAGGGTTGGAATCGTGGGCATGGTCACGTGCCAATTTTTAGACCCCCACTTCATCAGCTGCTAATTTTTGAATTTACAACTTTTTTATTTTTTCTATATTCTTCTAATGTTAATAAATAACTTATAAAAAATGGATACGAAAAATATTGATTGCTTTTTTGTACGGCACTTCGAAAAATTACCTGAAATTCATGCTTCTAGACTAGAATACCCTTATTAATCTAAGCAATGTCACTTTAATGGTGCTTCTGTGAAAATGTTTCCTGAGACTTTTCAGCAGGAACCGTTCGTGTAATAACATTCACGTCTTTGCCATTACTATCTTGTTCTTCGCCGGCCAAGTCACTGTTACTACGATCCATACTTAGGTTTCCTTCCTTATCATTACTCATTGCTGACAATAGATCGTTATTTTTATTTTTGCATAGTATTTGTTGACCTCTAACAGCTTTTTTTAGTAAAATTGAAATTTCATCAGTCCATAATTTGATAAAATCATCTACTTTTTTTTTTCTCTTTGATTTTCTTTTGTATACACTCTGATCGGTATTTATCCGCACATTTCTTGACTGAAGAAGTTAATCTTGTAGCATTTGAAGAGACATCAAATCTCATTGTTTTTCTATTCCATTTAGCTACCTCCTTAACAGCCTCTACTGCAGTTCGCAGGTGCTTAGGTTTCAACAATGATGCATAATCGGTAATTTTTGGCTCAATCTTTCTAGCAACTATCAAATGTTGAGCCAGGATCTTAACTCAGCTCTTATCATAATATGATCACATACTTCAATACATTTTTCACACATTTCATTACCATAGAGAACTAAAGTTCGTCAAATGCAATGATATTTTTAAGTTCACCTTCTCTTAATACTGAAAACACATCACGACGAAGTACTTCATTTGCACGTGGGTGCATGTAACCTGTTTTACGCCGACATTTTTTAAGAATATCTCGTGCACCTTTTTTCATGCTTATCATCACATTTAACATAATGAAGTCGAATAGTTGCTTTAGAATAGAAACCTTTACAATTAGCACAACAAACATAATCATCTGCCGTCTTATATTTGAATCGTTTTTCCTCTTTGACGACGTCTAGCGACCATCAGATGACCTGTATTCAAGTCACTGTGCATATTGTGCATGAATGTCCCTTGGTTTCGAATTCTTGCTATACTCTTCCTTCGTTCCTTCGTATTTTTACTAAGAGACATCATTTCTTGAACATCTTGATGATCGCGATGCTTCAACTCAAGATGGCGAGCAAATTTTGTTTGTATAGTTTGGCAATAGGGGCAAAAATATTTTTTGTAGTTTTAGGTTGTTTATGTTTTTTGAACATAAAATTTTCAAATTTCTGACGTCAACAGATGGCACAATTTCGAAAGATATTGATTCATCTTCAAGTTCAGATTCAGATGAAGATTTTGTAGCTTCAGTAGCCTCAACATAAATCGCATTGGTATTAATATTAATGAGACTTGTGTTCTGCCTATAATTAGTGTCTTCTTTAGAATTTTTCAATTACAATGCTGGTTTTAATAGTTCCAATGACTTCGGATTGAGTGTCAACTTGATTACTGAGAGAGCAATCGATATTAAAATTTGAAAGCTGACGGCAAGTATCTGGTATTCGTTGAATTTTATTATCATCAAAGCTGTTGTTCAGATCGACAGATATTTCATGTTGATAGCTATTACTTAATCTTTTTGTTCATCATCGAGCTCGTGAGAATCTTTTAACCAGCTATCTCCAATCATTCTGGCTATACTTGAAGCTCCACTAGGTACACTACTTTCGGTATTATTAGCATTTAAATCTGAATCATTAATATCGATAGTAGTTAACTTATCAGAATTTTGTTTGTTCAGATGCTGATTAAATAATTCTTTTATTATTTCCTGAGGATATTGCACTTTTGGGAGTCCAATATTTAATTTTGGTAATTGCAATGGTTCATTAGGAGTAGACGTGATTACTGAAATATCTTTATCGATTTTATTGTCAGCAGTGAGGCTAGTAGTTAGTTCTTCAGTTCGGTAATCCATATTCATAGTCATTTGAAACTAGTTCCAGGGATTTTAATTTTTACGAAGAATAACTAACTCTCTTCTACATTCTAAAACAAAATTAATAGATTAGAATAAAAATAAAGGAAAAATTGATAATAAAAGTTAAAATTTAAAACGATTTCATTTTTGACAAACCGTAAGAATTGTGCACGGAGTTTGCTCATACTATATTTAAAATCAATTTACACACTAAAATTTTCAACAAATTAATAGTTGATTAATAATGCTTAAGAAAATCTTCTCTCTGAGGCTCAGAACTACACTTACTAATAACAGTGTGATATTTATGAGTGCCGATTAAAAATGACGTATTTATTGACCTAAGCAGTGCAATGTTTCTAATACGCAATAATTTTATACTTTTTTCAAAATTATTTCTGATAAACGTTAAATACTGAAAACCAAAAGAAAGTCGGTCAATTCGTTGAAAAAATGACATTGATAGTAAATTTCCCAAAAGTGAACGTCCAAATTGAATTAGATTTCTATTGACAACAATTTTTCATCGATACATTGATTTACTATATACATGAAAAACTTGCATATAACACAATTGAGAAATTAAAAAAATTTTTGTTAGATATAAATTAAAAATTGAATTATTACACGAAACGACAAAAAAAAATTATACAAAATTTAAGAATATACCTTTTCAGAATAACAGTATAAAATGGAAATACATGAATTTTTGCCACAAAACATAACCTAACATGCACACAAATTTATGTTGAGTGTTGCACAGGGATCCGAAATTAATTTATTTTGATAAAAATACATTTAAAGATTAAACAAATGAAGACGTAACCTTTTTATATTAATTAGCTTGAAAAAGTATTAGTTAATACATTTTCATCTGTCAACTCGTAAGTCACTGTCATTGTTTCCATCTGTCAAGTCATAAGTCACTGTTATTACTATAAAATCTTTCAATATTAAACACTATATTTAATGCATAATTTAGGGATTATAAAGGCATAAATGATTGAAAATTCCATATAACTAAAAATAACTTACTCGATGATATAACACTTTGACATTTGAATTCCTTATTTTCATACTTAACAACACATATGTTGGTATTATCAAGGCTATTGACGTTGATCGTGGGAATAATTTTGTACGAATTATTAACTAATTCCACTAAAGTGTACTTTGTATCTAAAAAAGTTAAATATTAATTATCGATCTCTTTTATAACTTTCACAAAAACTCAAACTGGCTAAAAGTTAGCATTTAATTAATAAAATTGTAAAGGTACTTACTAGACTAAGACATCAAATATAATTAAGGTTATCACTAGAAAATTGGTGAGTAATACGATCCAATTGTAAAAAGCAAATCCAAATGTATAATTGTACAATCAAATAATTAACTGTAATTAAAATTTTAATCAATTCGCATCAATATATTTGTTTTATTAATTTTTACTAGTAAATGTAAATATAATTAGGAAAATCAACGCTTCTTCTATCCAAAAATATATAAGTAAAAGTGGCTGATGCAATATCCATTATTGGAGTTCTTTTAGTGTAATAAGAAAACAACCTGACAGGAATTCAATCCTCCTGAAGTGTCCTATGATATCGACAGTGAAACATATATTTGAAACTTATAACTGTAGATGGCATTAAAGTATATTTCTAAATTATATTTATAAACGATTGTAATGTGAAAATTTAATTATTTCACATCAAAACAACATGCACGATTTCAAGAGTTATCCAACATGAGAATTTTTTCTTTTAATTTAAATTACGACTTCCTTACTATTAACCACACAAAAATAAAAATTATGAATAAAAGTTATAAAATGAAAAATTTTCTACAATTTTTGCTGAACGTTATTTCACGACTGTCACAAGAATTTTGTAAAAATTGAATGAAAAATTGATAGTAAAATTAATTTTTACTATTTTTCTGGATTGATAAACTTTCTTCTGTTTAAATTCAAATCTCAACTTTCTTTGGTAGTAAAACAATAATTGGGAAACAAGTAAAAAATTGGAGGCTCTAGAATTCCTATTTCAACTACTTTTCTGTAAGACTAATAGGTTTTATTTCGATTTTCAAAAATTTAGATAATCTTTTTATAGAAATATAATTTTTGGTTGTTTAAAAATAAAATTAGTTAAAAAAATTTTGTTTAGTATCAGAAGATTTTGTGAAATCCTTATTTGAACTTTCTCATTAGTTATACAAAAAAAATTATGAAGAGAAAGTTGAAATTAAATTTTCTAAAATTTTGTCAGAACTGTTATTTTATTGGGAAAAACAAAATTTTTGTCATTATTATTGTTATTTAAGATAAAATAAAAATAAATTCACGCTTTTGGAAACCCAATAAAACAACTCGTCATAAATTTTGAATGAGAATTCTAAATTTTTCAACATTCCATAAAATTATTTTACTGAAGTAACATTTTCACAAAATTCAATAAAACCATTAAATATCTGAATCGCTAGAAATTAATATAATTTAAAAGTAGTGTATAAGATTTTATAAAATTTGAAACAATTTTAAATACGTTATCAATTTTGACTTGATATTAGTAGTCAAATTTTATTGAAAATTTTGATATTTCATGGCCGTCAATAATTTTTAAAATTTCTACGGAATTTTATGAGATTATTTTCAATCGACAAAAATGTTGCATACATAAATGTCGGTTTAATACTTGAGATTTTGTATAATTTCGTAATATATGTTATAAAATTAACAAAAATACTATATTTAATAAAACAGAAACATGTTAAAATCGTACTGATATATTGAAAATTGAATCTACAATATGATCCGAAGTTCATTTTTGTTATGATATATATAATTTTATAGTGATTACAATAAAAATATGAAAACAATCTCGTAAAACTCTAATAATTTCTAAATAGATAGATAACGTGATTTTTTAGTTTATAGGTTGTAATAACGCCCTTTTACATCCTAACCTTTTCTTATTCGTTTCGTTATTGCATTTTTTGCTACTCAATTTTTTGCGGCTGTGGCCAGACTTCAAACCGTTATACAAGTTTTCGTAACATGAAATCTTAAAGAATTAGCGAGTCAAACTTTTCTCATATTACAAAAAAAAGTTAACACTTTGATATCTCGAAAAATATAGAAAATAGTACCAAAATGATTCGGTTAAAGGCAACTTTGTTTGTAAAAAATTTAATTGACTAGAATTTTGATTTTGAAAGTTTTTCTATAAAATTGAATTCAGTTATGAGGATATTTTTGGCAATAAAATTAATATTTTCTTATAAACCACCCAGCAAACGGGGTCGGATTGGAGTCGGATTCAACATCCTATCCGCTTTTAACACGATTCAACCTCAGTCCTGAAATCTTCGTTTTTCAATCGATGCTAATATGCGATCTCAATTCGATCCGTCGGTGTTCGATAACTATAGTAAAGCTACACCTGTGCAGTTAGCTCATCTAGGATTCACTGAAGTAAAGTACATAATCAATAGGTCTACGTTAGGTCGGATAGGCCACCATTTTCGTTAGGTCCCTCATAGTTTTACAATAAATTTTCTAATTTTACTAAAAAATAGTATGCTGGCTAATTTTATCAAAATCCATTCTTGACCGCTATCGGACTAACGTGGACCTATCGATTGGGTTATTATTCACTGAAAGGATGATGCTAAGTGCACAGGTATCTCAACTTCTACAAAGCTTGTTCTATACCGACAGCTAAATTAGCATTTTCTACTTTATTCAACGACACTGATAATACAGTTAGATGTATTATTATTGAAAATTAAATTTTCTTATAAATAATATATATTAATTATGTATTTAAATATTACAAAATAATTTTAAATATTTAAAAATTTTATGATACTAAAATTAGTCGACGTTTATAATTTTTGTCTATTTTGGTTCATTAAATTAGAACAAAAATTTTTTTTACATTTACAGTTTTCTAATTTTTCATGAATGAAAATTAAAAAAAACCTTTTTTCAATAATTTTTCAATAAAAAAAATTGCAAAAATTTGTAGATGTCAAATAATTAAATTTTAATAAATGTTTTTATTCAGGGTCCTATTCAAATCATTACAGTAAAATGTTATCTAAAATATTTAATTTATTAATAGATAATTTTAGTAATAATAATACACACTTTGTTCATAACTATACAATTAAAAGTAACGTATTGATATGTAATGATACAATTTTTTATCATAGAAACAAAAACATAAGGTAAGAAGTATCCGACGAACAGATATGACAGTGTATTATATTGACCATTTTAGCACGTAATTTCATCATAATTGACTAAATCAAGAGACTTAATAAACTATTCAATTCCAAATGTATTAAAAAAGAATGGTATTACATAAAGAAAATAATTTTTTTAATTATTTAAACAATTCTTCAAACTGATAGTTGAATATTAAACCGTGACAGGCTGCAGTGCGACACCTCTGGTGCCAGAACTCAACAATCGTACAGTATGGCTTTAGACACTTTGTGTTAAAATTAAAATAAGATTTTAGGCTCAAAAATAAGTATTCATTATATGACATTAAATTAGCAGTCACTTGACTATTTTTAATTTTTTGTAACAAATAAAATAAATTTGTTCCAAAAATTGTTCAAAATTGCATTAAAATTCCCAAATGTCTAAACTTTCTAATTTTTTACCATAATTTGCTTGTTAAAAATTCTTAAGAATTATCAAATATCTGCGAAATTATATTATAAAATTAACATTAAACATTTAAGTGCTTAACTTTAAAAAACATTCAAATGTATTTTTGCCTGTTGTTTACAGTGTGAGGTTAAGAACGATTAATAATTTTTTATTCCACAAACAGTCATTCACACTAAAATATTATATTTTGTTTATTACTTTATTTGTATAATTTTTTGTTACTAACACGGTTAAATGTATTTTTAAAACACTTTTAAATATTTATTTAACATTGAGGTTAGACTGGATCAAATTACTACAGTCACGCAAAATGAGGAGACGGTATACTTGAACACACAGGAAACATATGTCGTTCCAGCTTTTTGGGTCCCCATTTGAAAGTGGGAGGTACCTACTTGAACAGCTAAATGAAAT
>NC_058160.1:15608873-15614660 GCF_020080835.1 Cotesia glomerata
GGTATCACTGGAGATCGTTTTGCTGGGAGTTGTGCTAATGGTATAGCTGCCGGTCTAGCTGGTAATTTTGCTAGCGATCACAGTGACGGTTTCGCTCGAGATCACGCTGACGGTCTTTCTGGAGGTCTCGCTAGTGATTACGCTGACGGTTTTTCTGGGAGTCTCGCTGGAGATCACGCTGACGACCTCACTGGAGATCATGCTGACGATCATTCTGGAGGTCTCGCTGGAGATCACGCTGACGGTCTCTCTAGAGGTTTCGCTGGAGATCACGCTGACGATCTCGCTGGTGATCACGCTGACGATCTTTCTGGAGGTCTCGCTGGTAATCACGCTGATGGTCTTTCTGGAAGTCTCGCTGGCCATCACGCTGACGATCTTTTTGGAAGTCTCGCTGGATATCACGCTGACGATCTTTTTGGAGATCTCGCTGGTGATTACGCTGACGGTTTTTCTGGGAGTCTTGCTGGAGATCACGCTGACTGTATTTCTGAAGGTCTCGCTGGAGATCACGCTGACGGTCTCTCTAGAGGTTTCACAGGAGATCACGCTGACGATCTCGCTGAAGATCACGCTGACGATCTTTCTGGAGGTCTCGCTGGTGATTACGCTGACGGTTTTTCTGGGAGTCTTGCTGGAGATCACGCTGACGATCTCGCTGGAGATCATGCTGACGATCTTTCTGGAGGTCTTGCTGGTAATCACGCTGATTGTCTCTCTAGAGGTTTCGCTGGAGATCACGCTGACGATCTTTCTGGAGGTCTCGCTGGAGATCACGCTGACGATCTTTTTGGAGATCTCGCTGGTGATTACGCTGACGGTTTTTCTGGGAGTCTCGCTGGAGATCACCATCAGCGTAAATACCAGCGAGACCTCCAGAATGATCGTCAGCATGATCTCCAGCGAGATCGTCAGCGTGATCTCCAGCGAGACTCCCAGAAAAACCGTCAGCGTAATCACCAGCGAGACCTCCAGAAAAATTGTCAGCGTGATCTCCAGCGGGACTCTCAGAATGACTGTCAGCGTAATCTCCAGCGATACCATCACTGTGATCGCTAGCAAAATTACCAGCGAGACTGGCAGCAATACCATTAGCACAACTTCTAGCGAAACGACCTCCAGCGAGACCATCAGCGTGATCTCCAGCGAGACCTCCAGAAAGACCGTCAGCGTGATCTCGAGCGAAACCGTCACTGTGATCGCTAGCAAAATTACGAGCGAGACCGGCAGCCATACCATTAGCACAACTCCCAGCAAAACGACCTCCAGTGATACCGACAGCGAGACCTCTAGAAAAACTATCAGCGTGATCTCCAGCGAGACTGTCAGCAAGATTTCTAGCGTGACCTCCAGCGAGACCTTTAAAAAGACCGTCAGTGCGATCTCCAGCAAAATTAGCAGTGAGACCGGGAGCAATTCCTTTACGCGATCTCCAGTGAAATCGCCAGCTTGTCACTGTTCACTTTTATTCATTTCATTAAACATTTTAGTTGCAACACGGTGTTTCAAATTCTCTTCTTTATTTATCTGAGCAGCACAGATTTGTATTTGTTTACAAGCACCTTCACATCTGCAAACTAACCTGTTTTTTTTTGACATATTTTTTATATTTTTATGTTGGATTAGCAATCTAAATTTTATTTTTTATTCAAGCTGCTGTCTTCACTTAATATCGATAAACAAAAAACAATTTCTTTATTACGACCAATCAGAACGCTTGGCTACGCCTATCTTCTGTCTCTCTCTTTTAAAAAAACTAAATTCTCGGCCCTAATAATGACTAATATTTTATCAATTAATCAAAATAAATTGGCCATCGATACTCTCTCGTTTCTCTTGAGTAAACCTGTGATTTTCTTAAATAATAATTATTAATATTTCATCGATTAGCTGGAATAAATCAGCTGTAAAACATGTTTCGACTCGTAGGAGTTGATAATTTATCAATTTTAGTAAAAATAATTGATATTTCGCTAGCTAACCGCAATAAATGAGCCTTTGATGTACTCTTGTTTCCTCATAGTCAACCTATGAATCATTTTAATAACAATAATCAATTATTCATCAATTATCCAAAGTAAATGCGCTATTGATAGATTCTTGTTCTTTCTACGTCGACATATGAGTTAATTTAATAATAATAATTGATATTTGATCAATTAATCAGAATGAATAGGCCATTAATACTCTCCTGGTTTCCTTGATTAGACCTGTGAGTTATTTTGACAAAAAGAATGACGATTTTATCCATTAGCCGGAATAAATTAGCTGTTAAACATCTTTTGACCCGTCCAAGTGTATAATTTTTTAACTTTACTAACAATATTTAATATTTTGATAATTAACCGAGATCAATGAGTCATCAATACTCTCTTGTTACCATTTAGTCGACCTATGACTTATTTTGATAGTAATAAATGATATTTTATCAATTAACCAAAATAAAAGAGTGATCGATACTCCCTCGCTTTTTCTAAGTCGACCTATAACTTATTTCGATAGTAATAATCACTGTTTTGTCTAATAGCAGGTATAAATCAAATATTAAACATCTTTTGACTTTTCTGAGTTGATAATTGATTAATTTTACTAATAATTATTACTATTTCATTGATTAACTGGAATAAATCGGTCATCGATACTCTCTGATATCCCTTGAACAAACTTCTGACTTAGTCTAATTATAATAATCACTATGTTATACATTAGCCAAAATAATTCAGCTTTTTAAACATCTTTTGACCCGTTCAAGTTCAATAATTTTTAAATTTTGCTTGTAATGATAATTGATTTTTAACGAAAATACCGAAATAAATAAGCCTTTGATACCCTTTCGTTTCCTTTTAGTCGACCTATAACTCATTTTAATTATAATAATTAATATTTTACAATCAACCAAAAAATGGGCGATTGATATACTCTTGTTTCTTCTCAGTCGACCTCTCACTTATTTTAAAAAAATAATTTATATTTCATTAATTAACCGAAATACATGGGCCGTTGATACTTTCTCGTTTCACTTGAGTCAACATATGACTTATTTTGGTGATAATACTTTTTTATTCAGTAGCAGGTATAAATCAGCTGTTTAACATCTTTTGACGCTTTCAAGTAGATAATTTATTAATTTTACTAATAATTATTAATATTTTATTGATTAACCGGAATATATGGGCTATCGATACGTTCTAATTTCTTTTGAGTCATTCCGTGACTTATTTTAATGATCATAGTACTATTTTATAAATAATCCTGAATAAATCAGCTTTTGAATAACTTTCGACCCGATCGAGTTAATAATTTATGGATTAAACTAATAATAATTGATATTCCACTAATAAACCGAAATAAATGAAATAGCGCTTCGATACTCTCTTGATTCCTTTAAGTCGACCAAAGACTTATTTTAATGATAATAATTAATATTTAATCACTAACCAAAAAATGGGCAAACGATATTCTCTTGTTTCTTATAAGTTGAACTATGATTTGATTTAATAATAATAATTGATATTTGATTAATTAATCAAATCAAATAAGTGATCGATAATCCCTCGTTTCTTCTAAGTTGACTCATAACGGATTTTAACGATAATAATTAATATTTTATCAATAAGCTAATATAAATGGGCGATCGATACTCACTTCTTTCTCTTGAGTAAACCTGTTACTTTTTTTGATAATAATTATTACTATTCTATCCATTTGCTGGAATAACTCAGCTGTAAACTATTTTATTCATTAGCCGGAATAAATTAGATGTTGAAAATCTTTTGACCTGTCCGAGTTAATTAAATTCCTTAATTTTACCAATAATAATTGAAATTTCACTAATTTACCGAAATAAATGTGCCTTCGAAACTCTCTTGTTTCCTCTTACCGAACTATGACTTGTTTAATAATAATAATCAATATTTAATCAATTAACCACAATAAATGGGCCATCGATACTCTCTCGTTTATCTTGAGTCAACCTGTAAATTATTTTTAATATTAATTTTTTTTTTTTATGCAATAGCCGGAATAAATCAGCTATTAAAGATCTTTTGACCCGTCCAAGTTGATCATTTTTTAATTTTACTGATGATTATTGATATTTCACTAATTAACGACAATAATTAAGCCTTCAATACGCTTTCGTTTCTTCTAAGTTGACCTATGAATTATTTCAATGATGATAAATAATATTTTATCCATTAGCAAGGATAAATTAGCTAATTGACATCTTTTAATCCGTCTGAGTTGATAATTTATTTATTTTACTTATAATAATAAATATTTTTCTATTTAACCAAAATAAATGAGCCATCGATACTTTCTTGTTTTATCTAAGTCTACATGAGACATATTTCAATAATAATATTTAATATTTTATCACAAAACCAAAATAAATGGGTTATCGATACTCTATTGTGTTTCTTGAGTCAACCTGTGACTTATTATGATTGAAATAATTACTATTTTATCTAATGGCCGGAATAAATAAGCTATTGAACATCTTTTGACCCGTTTCAGTTGATAATTTCTTAATTTTACTCATAATAATTGATATTTGACCCATTAACCGAAATTAATGAGCCTCCGATACTTTCTTGTTTCCTCTAAGTCCACCTATGACTTATTTTAATAATATTAATTAATATTTCATCAATTCACCACAATAAATCGGCTATCGATACTTCCTCGTTAGTCTTGAGTGAACCTGTGATCTATTTTTAAATAATAATTACTTTTTTATACATAAGCCGGAAAAAATCAGCTATAAAAGATTTTTTGTTCTGTTCGAGTTTTATTAAACTTTTATTTAACAAATGATTATGGATATTTCACTAATAAACCAAAATAATTTTAGCATTCAATACTCTTTCGTTTCTTCAAAGTCGACCTATGACCTATTACAATGATGATAAATAATATTTTATCCATTAGCAGGAATAAAATAGCTGTTCAACATTTTTTAATCCGTCTGAGTATATTTATTAATTTTACTTATAATAATCAAATATTTCAACTAATTAACCGAAATAAACGAGCCATCGAATACTCTCTCGATTTCTCTAAGTCAACCTATGACGTATGTTAATAATAATAATTAATATTTTTTCTCGATTACACACAAAATATGTAGGCCATTAATACTCTCTTGTTCTTTTTGAGTCAACCTGTGAATTATTATGTTCATTATAATTACTATATTATGCATTTGCCGGAATAAATCAGCTGTTAGACATTTTTTTGGAAGCCCCGTCCATGTCGATAAATTTATTTCTGATTTTACTAATAATAATTGATATTTAACTAATTAATCCAAAAAATGAATCAGCCTTTTATACTCTGTCGTTTCCCTTAAGTCAACATGTAGCGACTTATTTTGATTATCATAAATATTATAATAATTATCTGTTATTATGTAATTTATAAATGGGCCCATTATCAAAATAATATTCTAATAAAAAAAAATATTATTGACCCACTAATGATTATAATAAGTACTATTCTAACCACATTAACTGAATTAAAATAAGCTGTTAGAACTTCTTTTGACATAGTCCGAGTTCATAATTTATTATTCATTTACTTATTATAATCAGATATTTCACAAATTAACTGGAAACTAAATGAGCTATCGATACCACTTCACTCGTTTCCTTTTTTAGCTCTGATCCTTTTTGACTTATTCTAATAATAATGATCTGATATTTCAATAATTAATGAGAAATAAATGGGCGATCAGATAATCTCTTGAATCTTATAAGTCAACCTATGAATTAATTAAATAATAATAAT
>NC_058160.1:15614760-15671386 GCF_020080835.1 Cotesia glomerata
TTTAAATAAAAAAAATCGGAAGCGAGAGTTAGTAAGAAAAACTGGGCGGCCATGAATAAATTTTTATTTTGATTTCGAATAATTAAATTAATTTTAAAGAAAATTTCGGTGATTAGGGTCAGTAACAGGCACTGGGCAGCTATGAAGGAATTTTTATCTATTCTTAGTATGATTAAAGGACTTATTAATTGAAAAATATGTAGCAAGTGTAAGGAAGAGATACTAGGTAGCTATGATAAAATTTTCATTCTTAATAAAAAAAAATTAAAGATTATATTAATTGAAAATAAGTAGCGCGGATTAGTAAGGGACACTGCGCAGCTAGGATTGAAATTTAATTTTGTTGAAACAATTAAAATAATTTTTAAACGAAATACAAGTAGCAAGAGTCAGCATGAGGCACTAGGCAGCTATGAGTGAATATTGATTTTTACTTAGAATAATTAATGTAATTTTAAATTAGAAAATTAGTAGCGAGTGTCAAGTTGAGAAACTGCGCGACAATAATCAAATTTTTATGTTCATATTCAATAAATAACGTCATTAATAAATGAAAAATAAGTAGCAATGGTCAGTAAGAGTCACTGGGCAGCTGTGACTAAAATTTTTTTTTTATTTAGAATAATTTACGTATTTTTAATTATAAAATGAGTAGCGAGTGTCAAGTAAAGGCACTGGGCGGCTATGACTGAATTTTTATTTTTTTGGAATGATTAAAGAACATTTAATTCAAAAATAGGTAGCGAGAGTGACACTGGGTGGCTAGGAATTAATTTTTATTTTTATTTGGAATAGTTAAAATAATTCATAAATGAATAGCAAGTATTGACAGTCAGTGAGAGGCACTGGGACGCTATGCCTAAATTTTTATTTTTATTTAGAATGATTAAAGAACATTGAAAAATAAGTAACTGACCCTCAATACAAAGTCTCTGAATAATAATTATTTTCATAATTTCAAATGAAAATATAAATTCAGTCATAGCTGCCCGGTGCCTGTACTTGACACTCACCACTAATTTTCGATGAAAAATTACTTTATTTATTCCAAATAAAAATAAAAATTTCTAGCCTACAAGTGTCCCGTAATCATCCTCACTACTTGTTTTTCAAGTGAAAATAATTCGAATCATTCTAAATAAAAAAAACATTCTGTTATAGCTGTACAGTGCCTCAAATTTACCGTTGCTACTTATTTTTCATTTAAAAATTACTATTATTCATTTAATAAAAATAAATTTAATTCATTTTAATAAAAATAAAAATTTATTCATGGCCGCCCAGTGCCTCTAACTAACCATCGCTACTGATTTTTTAATTAGAAATTACTTTAATTTTTCTAAATGAAATTAAAAGTTCGTTTATAATTACCAAGTGTTTTCAACTGACCCTTGCTACTGATTTTTAATCTAAAATCGCCTCAACGATTTCAAAAAATAATAAAAACTCAGTCATAAAAGCCCAGAGCCTTCAACTGACCCTCGCTACTTATTTTTTGATTGAAAATGGCTGTAATAATTTTGAATAAAAATTAAAATTCATTTATGGCCGCCCAGTACCTGTGAATGAGCCTCGCTACTAATTTATTAATTCAAATTTGCCTCAATTATTCCAAATAAAAATTAAAAACGCAGTCATAGCCGCCTAGAGCTCGTGACTGACTACCGCTCCTTATTTTCTATTTAAATATTATTTTAATTCATTTAAATAAAAATAAAAGTCTATTCACGGTCGCTTAGTGCCTCTAACTGACTATCACTACTGATTTTTCTATTGAAAATTACTTCAATCATTCAAAATAAAATAAAAAATTCAATCATAGCCGCCCAGTGCCTCTCTTTAAGTATTAAATTTTTGATTGGAAATTACAATATTAATTTAAACAAAAATGAACATTCATTCATAGATGTCCAGTGCTTCTTACTGACCAACGGTACTTATTTTTCAATCAGAAATTACTCTTATTCTTCTAAATGAAAATAAAAATACATTCATAAATGCCTATTACTCACCCTTGCTACTTTTTTTCATTTAAAAATTTGTTTATTTATTTTAATTAAAAATCAAAATTTTGTTATTGCTGCCCAGTGCCTCTACTTGAGTCTCACCACTCATTTATCAATTAAAAATGACTTCAATCATTCTAAATAAAAATGGAAATCTATTCGTAGCCATCCAGTGCCCCTATTTGACCCTGATCACAAATTTATCAATTGAAAATTACTTTATTTATTCAAAAAATAACAAAATATCATTCATAGCTGCCCAGTGCCTCTAACTGACACTTGCCATTTATTTTTTGATTAGAAATTACTTCAATCATTCTAAATAAAAACTAAAATTCAGTAATAGCCGCCCAGTGCCTTTTACTGACCATCACTACTTGGTTTTCAAGAAAGAATCACTAGAAATATTCTAAATAAAAATAATAATTCATTCATAGCCGCCTAGTGCCTCTACGTGACATTCGTTACACATTTTTTTATTAAAAATTAAATTATTCAAAATAAAAATAAGGATTCAGTCATCGCTGCCCAGTGTCTTTTACTGACTCTCGCTAATTGTTTTTCATATAAAGATTACGTTTATTCGAAATAAAAATAAAAAATTATTCGTAGCCACCCAGTGCCTTTACTTGACAGTCGCTACTAATGTTTCAATTAAAAATAATCTAACTATTCAAAATTAAATTGAAAATTCATTTATCGTCACCCATTGCCTTTAACTGACGATCGCCAATTATTTTTTAGTTAAAAATTATTTTAATTATTCGAAAAAAAATGAAAATTCATTCCTAGCCCAGTGCTTCTTACTTATTCTCGCTACTCATTTTCCAATTAATAAGAGTTTTAATCATTCTAAATAAGAATAAATATTCAGTCAAAGCTGATCAGTGCCTATACTTGACACTTAACACTAAATTTTCTATTAAATATTATTTTATTTATTCAAAATAAAAATAAAAATCAATTCATTGCCGCCCAGTGACTCTAACTGACCCTCGCTACTTGTTTTTCAATTCAAAATTACTTTAATTTTTCGAAATAATAGTAAAAATTAATTCATAGTTGCCAGGGCCTCCGACTCACCCTCGCTACTTATTTTCCAATTATTAATTACTTGTATTATCCCGAATAAAAATAAAAATTCATCCGTAGCCGCCCAGACCGTCTATATGACACTTGCTACTCATTTTATAATTGAACATATTCAAATTATTCTAAATAAAAATGAGGATTCACTTATAGCTGCCCAGTGCCTCTTTCTTATCCTCGCTACTTTTTAATCGAAAAGTTTTTTAATTATTGCAAATAAGAATCAAAATTTATTCATAGCTGCTTATTGCCACTTACTGACCCTTGCTATTTGTTTTTCATTCAAAAATAACTTTATTTATCGACAAAGAAAAGAAAAATTCATTTATAACTGCTCAGTGCTTCCACTCGACACTCGCTACTAATTTATTAATTGAATATTACATTAATTATTCAAAAAAAGATAAAAAATTTCTCATAGCCACCAAGTGCCTTTTACTGACTCTCGCTACTTATTTTTAAATTGAAAATTACTTTAAGTATTCGAAAGAAAAATGGCAATTCATTTGAAGCTGCCCAGTGCCTCTACTTGACACTTACCACTAATTTTTCACTTGAAAATTACCTTAAATATTCAAAATAAAAATTAAAATCCATACATAGCCTCCCAGAGCCTCGACTTAACAAACGCTACTGATTTTTTAATTTAATATTTTATTAATTATTCTAAATAAAGAATTAAATTCTGTCATAGTCGCAGACTACTTATTTTTCAATTAAAAATTACTTTAATAGTTCGAAGTAAAATTGAAAATTGATTCATGACCGCCCAGTGCCGCTAACAGACCCTCGCCACTTATTCATCAGTTAAAAAATATTTTATTATTGCGAGAAAAATAAAAATAAAAAATTACTCAAGAAGGGTTTACATATTTTTTCTCTCTCGCCCTCCATTGGACAAATGAAAGTGAAAGTGAAAATGAAAATGAAAGTGTCTCTGTCATACTTGTACAACTTATGGAATTTTAAAACGCATTGTATGCATAAATAAATAAACATATTTTAAAAAAGCGCTTCGATCTTCGATAAATAATTTAATTATCTATCGAAAAGCGAGCGTTTTTTTCAAAATTTTATCTTACTTATGAGTGAAACTCGTTTGAAAATGAACTATCAACCGCTCGTAACTCATTCTAAATGAAAACAAAAATTGAGTCATGGCTGCTCAGTTCCTCTTGCTCACCTTCGCTACTTGTTTTTCAATTAAAAAGTAATCTAATAATTAGAAATAATAATAAAATTCAGTCAACGCCACTAAGGGCCTCTAGCTGAGTCTCGCTACTTATTTTTCAATTAGAAGATTACTTTCATTATTCGAAATAGAAAGAAACATCGATTTATAGCTGCCCAAAGCCTCTACTTGAAACTTGCTACTAATTTTTTAATTGAAAATTAATCCAATTATGTTAAATAAAAATAAAAATGTAGTCAACGCCGCTCAGTGCCCCTGACTGAACTACTCATTTTTTATATACGAATTCCTTTAATAATTCTTAATTGAAATGAAAATTCAGTCCTAGCCACCTACTGCTTTTAACTGACCCTCATATAATTTTAATAAAAAATTATACTTAATTCATCCCAAATGAAAGTCAAAATTCAGTCATGAAAACCTAGTGCCGCAAACTAACCCTCGCTACTGACTTTTTTATTGAAAATTACTTTAATCATTTCAGATTATGAATAAAAATTCACTCATAGCCACCCAGTGCCCCTTCCTGACCCTGGCTCCTTATTTTTCAATTTGAAATTACTTTATTTATTTTAAATAAAAATATCAAATCCATCATTGCAGCCCAGAGACTCTGATTGACCCTTGCTACTTATATTCGATCTATATAATAGTTTAATTATTCTAAATAAAATAAAAATTTATTTATGTCAAGTTAGTGCCTTTAACTGACCCTTGCTCATTATTTCCCAATTTCAAATTACTTTAATCATTCTAAATAGATATAAAAATATTAAAATGCCCAGCTCTACTAACTGAACCTCACCTCAGAACTAATTTTTCATTTAATTTCTAATTTAATGATTCTAAATGAAAAAAAAATTTATTTGTGCCGCTAACTGCCACTTAGAACTGATTTTTTTATTCTGAATTGCTTCAATTATTTCAAATAATAATTAAAACTCAGTCATAGCCAATAAGTGCCTCTAACTGACGAATGTTAATGATTTTTTTAATAAAGAATTACTTCAATGATTCTGATTAAAAACAAAAAATTATTCATGGCTACCAAGAGCTTTCACCTAAACCTTGGTAATTATTTTTAAATTAGAATTTACTTCGATTATTCTTAATAAAAGTAAAAATTCAATCATAGCTGCCGAGTGCCTCTGACTAACCTACGCTACTTATTTTTTATTTTAGAATTCTTTTGATTCATTTAAACTAAAATAAAAATTCACTCATGGCCGCTTATTGCTTCCCTTACTATTACGTCTGATTTTTTGATTAAAAATTACTTAAATCGTTCTAAATGAAAATAAAAACTTAATCATAGCTACCCAGTGCCTGTAACTAACCCTGATCAGTGATTTTTTTATTTAAATTGATTTAATTGTTGAAAATAAAAATAAAAATTTATTCATGGCTGCCTACTTTTTCTAACTTACCTTCTCTGCCGATTTTTAACTTCATGCGAAGAAAATTAAAATTATCCAAAAATCGGGAAGTTATTGGTTTTACCCCGTTTTTCAAAAATCGAGTTTTCATCAGATCTCGACGTCTTAAAGGTCCTAGGAAGCTTTCCTGACTATTCCCGCGAGGGAGTCACTATGTCTGTATGTATGCGTTTTTTTTTTTTTTTTTTTTTTTTTTATCTTAGGGGAGGGAATCCTTTTTACGGATTCCAGGCATAGCTGTTCGGCCCAGTGCAGCCAGATCGTGGGTAGAAGTTACCCTTTCCCTAGACCTCTACCCACACGCCACACAATGTGAATGATACACTACTGTATCCGTGAGCGAGCAGCGTCGATGTTGCTCGGAAGGAGCCGAGAGCGACCAAAGTCCGTTGCCCCTCGCGCGCCAAAGTTCCACCACCAAACCGCCATTTACTCCAATACAAGGAAGCTGAGCACGTTCGTGAGTCGGCAAGCCAAAAGTGAGGCTTTGAAAAAAATGAAGTCAGCGCGAGGATCCTCGCGTGTGACGTCATGCGTCAAATTTTTTATGTTTTCAGGTTCTTCTTTTATAAATTATAAATTATAATAATAATAATAATAATTATTATTATTATTAATATTATTTATCATTAATAATTGTTATAACGGTTAATTCTTACTCGGAATTCCTAAATGCAAGTTTAATATAAATTACCACTGTGTCCCTGTAACATCCCTTGATAGGCGCGCGGCAAATCTTTTGGCTCGGGTGCCTAAAGTACCGGGTCCGAGAACTCGGCAATGTTTTTTTTTTTTTTTTTTTTTTTAAACAAAAATTTTTTATAATTTTTTTTTTTTTTCATTTTTATAATTTTTTTTTTTATCTCTTTCCACGTCACCCATGGGGTAAGATAAAATGGTACGCACTTTTTTTAACGTGGTATCCCCAGTAGGTCTAATCGATTACAAAATCAAAAGAAACCTTCAAATCCAAGTATTTTAAAGATTGCACATAAATAATTAAAGCTAACCATTTGCTATATTAAATATATTCTAATCACAGCCAAAATGTTGAATAAATATTTTAGAAAAAAATTAATTCTACATTTAACCTATTCGATAAATTCGTAAACGTCCCAGTTTTCATCTGGGTTGTAAGCTTGCAAGCGAAGTTTTTCTTTTGATTTTGTGTCTTTCTTATTATATAAATTATTCGCGTCCATTTTCGAAAGATGTTCCCTATCTATATTTGCAGTGGTCGCACTGTCCCCCCTAGTCCTCATAGCTGTTTTTACGACGCAAAGTGAATTGAGTGTACTTGCGTCAAGACCATTCCTTTTTTTTGTTTTTACGTCTGGGATGAGTGAGAACGCTCTTTCAGCCGCAGCATTTGGATGAGGTAATGCCTCACTATATCCAGCAATAAACGCAAACTATCGTACCGAAAACCACGATCAGAATTGGTAAGAGCAAATTGCCATCCACATTTCATCAAATGACAATTTGCCCCATTCTTCCTTCTGAAGGTCATTTTCGTGATATAAGGATTGCCACTCGCGAGTAACACTTTCTTCGTCGGTAACACGCAAAAGGCGACGAACGTTAATCACGAAAGCGAGTGTCTTGCTGCGATCCGAATGAAATAACGCGGGATATCTCTCGAATACCGTCAAACTTTTCAAAAACGAGTCATCGAATGGAAGTCTTTTGACGATTTGCTGTGCTGCAGTAACGTAAAACTGAAGGCATTTTGGACGGAATGTGTCGATTTCCGCTTGTGGAGTCCCTTCAGAAAGTTTATTTTATAAATTTTCGTTGCAATCATGACCAACATCAATTTCGGATAAATCAAACTGATTTGCGCCATTTTCGAATTTGATGTCACGAGCATATGCATCGAATATTTCTGGCTGCAACAAGGCAGGTTTCAAAAATTTCTGTAGAATCTCCAGAAGCATCTTTTTTGAATAAGGCTGCAAGCAGTGAACTAAAGTTTTTTCATTTTGAAAAAAAGTGTTTAATTTATTGAAGAAATCAAGTGTAAAATGCAAAAAAAGCAGATATGCTTTTGTCAATGGCATTTTTAAAATTTCAAGAAGTTCATCTGCTTGTTTGCCTTTTTCGAAAGACTGTTCAGTTAAAAAAGCCATCAGTGTATCCCAACTTTTTAAAATTTTATCAATCGCGGAATGACGCGACAACCATCTTGTTTCAGCATATCGCGTTATTTTCAACGGACGATCCTGAAAATTTTTTTGAAAATCGCGAAAGATGGCTGTCCTTTTGGGGCTATCATTCAAAAATGATGCAATATTTTTTATGAAACTATCAATTTCATCTGGAATTAAAGCATATGCAGCGCTGGCACTTAACGCGAGAGAATCGCAAATACACGGTAGCGTAATAAGCTTGGGACAATTTTCCGTTAATAATTTACGAACTGATAAATGGTTGACCATCATAACCGATGCGTTATCACTCGCGTAGCCAACTATGTTGGATAATGGAATTTGTTTCTTCCAAAGTTTATGCTTAAGCGACTTGAATAGCTTAGTGGCTGAACAGTCAGTCGCATCTCGATGAATTAATTGCAATAATTCAGTTCTAACTGTCAACATATTTGGCTCAATTTAATGCACCATGACCGCCATCCATTTATCGTACGTACAATCCGAACTTTCATCTAAATGAATCGAAAAGTTATTATCGCGTAATACTTTACTAATACGATCGGTTTCAACTACGTCAAGAACATTTCCAATAAGTTTACCGACTTCAGTTTTACCGACCTTCATAGCCTGTAACACAGCTGGCTCTTTCCCAATCGTTTGAAATAAATTCAACATGTCTGACGCGATCGTTAACGAAATGTTATTTTCGGCAAAAAACGTCGCGAAACGAAGTTCAGCAATTTGTACTCTTTCTTTGAAATCAAATTCAGCATCACCATCAGCTGAATAAGATTCCGATTCAAGAGCACAAGCTGCTTCCTGAACAAACGCAGAAGGCATCGTATTCTGGACATTTTTCGATTCCTCAGTCAGTAAATGCATATTTTTTATATGCCCCCCCTGATTTTGAATGCCGCAAGATTTCACTGCATCCGCACGACAGTGTGACTTTACACGCAACGCAAAAAAATTTCGCGGGGTCCAAAGGAATTTCCTTAACCCATTTACGCCACTCTGGGTAGCTTTGATCGTACCATTGATGCTGAAAAATTTTGGCCAATCTTGGCTTTTTAATTGTAGGCTCAGCCATTATTAAAAAAAGATAATTAACATAAAAAAAAATATTATTGAAAAAATTATCAAATTAAAAATTTACAAGAAATTAATTGAAACGAATCAATAATACGATTTCACCGAAAGAAAAAATCACGAGTCATGAATTGCCGATCAAAAAATCAATAAAACGCGTAAAAGAAATTTTAAATTTCACGAAAACCCGAACCACGCATTAAAAAAACCTAAATCACGGATCCAAATATAAATAATGCTGTTAAGCGGGAAAGAGTAGGAGTTACGGTAATTATTATGTGAAGCGTTCCACATTCACGTAACAGGATATTAGTAGGAAAGGATTGAGAAAGGAATGTGGAGAGGATCATCTTAATGTGAGTTTATAGAATATGCGAGAAAAAATTATTAGATAGCTCGGACTGAGATTCGAACCCAGAACCTTCCGAAGACATGTCGGCTACTCTACCATTTGAGCTATCCGGTCTATACTAAATTTCCATTCGCTTATTCTATATACATTAAGCCACACCGTCCATCTTACGGTAAGCATTTTTACAAATATAAATAATGCTGTGAAGCGGGAAAGAGTAGGAGTTACGGTAATTATTACGTGAAGCGTTCCACATTCACGTAACAGGATATTAGTAGGAATCACACACTCCCGACCTACCGCACAAACAACCCTGACCTACGAAACACACAACATTAACGTACGGCATACACACAAATCTACACTCACCGATCACTCAATCCCGAAACGCGTCACACAATGCCGAATAATCCGTCACGCAATGAGGATAATTAATCACGAATCACACAATCCTTATCGACACACACAATACCAAGTCACTGGTCACACAACCCGAATAATCCACCGCAAACAAATAAATAATAAATTAAAAATCCTGAACCGCGTACTAAATAATGGCGCGAAATATGTCACACGACCGCGAATAACCTGTCACGAAATCACAGGTTATTTACTATTTTACTAACGCTAAACTAATATAAATCTATGTAATAATAATAATTAAAAAAAAATAATTGAAAATATTCAATTATTATAAAAAAACGTAAACGTGCTTACAATAATAATAAATACCTTGATTGCTGGAGACAATACACTTGTATAGATAGCTGACAGTCAAGATATAAAAAAAAGTCGCGCTTTTCAGACAAAGAGTTACATATTAAGACGCTAGCGAAAACAAAAGCTCCCGAACGACGGTTACTACTAGGAAAATCATTCGAGACTCACACTAACTAACAGATACGTTTATAGAAAAGGAATAAGTCTGTGGAAATTAATACTAATAATAAATTAGTGTAAAAATAAAATTACAAACAAAAAAAGACAGAAATAATTATTTGAAAACAAATGACAAAAATTTTTATAAAATAAAAAATGACAAAAATAATTATATAAAATAAAATGACAAGTATTTTTATTCAAAAAGAGATTAACAAAATTTTAATTTAAAAAAATTATAAAAATTAAAAAAAAACAAAATAAAAAAAATTTTTAGGAATTTAGGAATTTCAAGTTATCATGAACTATTAACTCTCTCATGAACTATTACTCTCCCTTGGTTTATGTTGGTGTCTCACCGATGTTGAGAAGGACCACGTCCAGTGAGGCCATTGCTTCACGTAGTGCCTTGCCTCGCGCATTAGTCTGCTTGCTGCCCCAGTCTACCGTCCAGGAATTGAAATCCCCTGCTATAGCTACTGGGTAGTAGCTTTGCGTCTTCGGTTAGTCGATGCAGGAAATCAGTAAAGTCGGCAATGGAAAGGCTAGGTGGTGCATAGCAACTATAAAGACGGATGTCGTTAATAGACGCTGCTACAAATCCGATGTTATCATCGCTCACTATGCTCTGGAAGGGAAGTTTGCCACAGGACCAGATGACCAGAAAGCCTTGGTGGTGCTGTCAGTTTCCCAAGGTTATTCAGGTGTCTGTATGGCTCTGCTATTATTACTAAATAAAGCTCTAATTCACGCACGGTCTGCACGAGCAGGTCATGCGCGGCCTCACAGTGATTGAGGTTAAGCTGTAATATCCTCATGTTTGCTTACTTGTCATTCTCTGGAGTGCCTTTTTGTATACCGGGCACCTGTATATGCCGGCGTGATGGGCAGCGTTCTCTGCGCTCTTATTTTCCGCGCATAATACACACCGCTGGGTTTTTACAGTCCGCAATCTTGTGTCCTTCTTGGCCGCATCTGATGCATAGCTTGGATCGATCTGTCTTGCTTCTGCACTGGGATCCGTAGTGCCCGAAATGCCAGCAGTTGTAGCATTGGGTAGGGTTTCCTCGTGGCTCTAATTCGGCAGTTGACCCGGCCAATTCGGATTTTACCGCTTCCTTCTAATATCTTCTGAGCTGCTGCAGCCGGTAGTGTCACGACAGCGGTTTGGGTACCTCTGTAGGCTTTGCGGATCTTGATTGTCTCTGGTAGTATTTCGCAGAAATCCTTGGTTATCGTATGCAGGGCAGCCTGAATATCCTCCTTTGTTGAGGTGTCATCTAGGTGTCGAATCTCGATGTCTTCTTGTGGCCCTTTGCAGATCACTTTGGCCTCCTCCTTAAGAATGTTTGCAATGGTATGTTGCAGGCCTTGTCCACGCACTTCCGCGAAATCGTAATCAGCAAGTCCCCGCTTCTGGTCTTGTTGATTTTGCCCATCTATTCCATCTGGGGAGTTCCGGTCCTTCCTCTTGTTAGACTTGTTGGAAGTATGACCTTCGTCTTTAGCATCAGATTCACCGTCAGCATCGCCTCCGGTGTCCATTGATTCTTCGATCTCTACAGCAAGTTGACTGCTCTTCTCCGGCGTAAAACGAGGAGTGAGTCGTCGAGGTGACTGCCATTCTTCGTCCAGTTTTTTAAACCTTCGAAGGGCGTTAACTACCCCGGTTGCCTTGGCCTTTATCTCTTTATGGTTATTGACCTTTGATAGGACAAACTCATGCAGTTCGCTGGTCAGCTTTTCGAGGCGTTCCAGCGCTTGCGTCCGCTTCATCTCAGCGCTTACGGTAATCGCTGCTACTTAGGCGTGAGGCCCACTAATACTCCTGTCCTTTTCTTGATTTTTCGTTTCTTCCATGATTTGGAGTGATACTCCAAAGCAAAAGGTCCTCCGAACGCGATGCCTCTGGAATTGGAATGGTGATCACTTTTACAGCTACCGCCATTGCTATAAGAGCTTTCGGGTATGTATGCGTGTGTGTGTGTGTGCGTGCGTGTGTGTGTGTGTGTGTGTGTGTGTGTGTGTGTGTGTGTGTGTGTGTGTGTGTGTGTGTGCGTATGCTTGTGTGTGTATGTGTGTAAGTATGTAAACTTCTTATCACTTTTGAACGGTTGAACCGATTTCATTGCGGTTGCTGCTATTCGAAAGAGCTTCGCGAAACCTAAATTTCCTGTCAATTTGAACCGATTCGGATTGACAGATTTTGAGAAATTTGGAGATATCTAAAAAAACATAGGAAAAAAAAAATTTTCAGAAGTTGTTTTTTTGGGATAACTCTCAAACGTCTTCACTGATTAATTCCAAAAACTAAATCAGCTCTTAACATCATAAAACTACGTCGTTGCCAGTCCGGTCAAAATCGGTTGATTCATTCGTGAGTTATCGTTGACGATAGAAAACCAAAAAAAGTGTTTTTTCGGAATTACACCGAAATTTTTTGTTCTATCAATTTAAACTTGAAAATTCTTTCTGGAGCTTAAAAAATGTCGTAGAATGCCGCCAAGCGCGTGAAAATCAGTTGATTCATTCGATAGTATACTAGAGTGTTTGTATCGGTAACAATGCACGTATGAATGAGAGAAAGGATAATTTAATTTTTTTTATTACAGGCACAAGATTTGACGAATTCAAAGGAAAAAACGAAAGATTTTGCTAAATCAACAGACTCGATAGAGTCTGGCGCCAAGTTCCGTTCTCAAGCCAGACTACGGAGTGTGTATATACCGTAAGCAGAACTTTTTTTTGAGGTTACAAATTTTTTTTCAAATTTACTTTGAATTTTTTTTTTTAAATGATATTTTATAATAGTAGTTCATGCATTTTATTGCGTGTATTACTTCATTATTATCAATTATCTTTATAATTTCTATTTAAAATTATCAAAAATAATCATTACAAACTATAGCGAACCAGATTTTTAGATTTTAACTTTTTTCTAATGTAAAAAGCGGACGGCCAGAGACTAAATAATATAAGGGTGCATGTTAATCTTACAAAAGATGGAAAACTACAGTGAAAAAAAGATATTTGAAAGCGATTGTATCTTCGAAAATAATTATCTTCGAATATAATTAAGCTTCGAATTTTGAAAAATCCATTTAGGACATATTTTTAAGGGTCTAAACTTTGAAAATATGCAAAAAAAAAAAAAAAAAATTTTTTCAAATTTCTAGACCAGAATACCCCCTTAAAAGAAAAAATTTTTATTTCTTTACAAAAAGATAAAAAATAAAAAATTAAAAAATCCAAGTAACCGATATGGTTGTATATGATTTTCGGAAATTAAAAAAAATTTAGTTGTGCATTTGAAAATTAAAAAAAACAATGTTGGAACGTACTTGGTGTGCGTCATTGTGTAATTTAATTTTTTTTAAAAGTCCCAGTAGATAGATTTTAGGAATTTCATAAAAAGTGAAATATTTCGTTTTATATCTTTTTGTAAAAAAGTAAAAAATTTTTTTCTTAATAGTCTTATGAACGTGGACTTGGCATTATTTTTTACAGTGAAACTGTTTTTGTTCGTATTAAATCGGCTATGACAGAATTTTGATATTAAATTGAAATAATTGAAGTTATTTTGAATGAAAAGCTCAGTAGCCGAGTTCAAGCAGAAGCACAGGGCAGAAGTTACTGAATTTTTTTATAAATGAGAAAAAAATTGGAGTAATTATTGATTAAAAAATAATAGTTTAAAAAAACTAAAAACACGCTTTTTATAGAAACCCAAACTAAAAAATAGAAAATAAATTTTAATAAATTTAAATTAAAATAGTGTTGAAAATTTCAATAACTATAAATTAATAATAGTTTACACTATTATTTACATAAAAAAAATGTCTTTTATTTTAAAAAAAGCGTGGGGTGCATGGTGTCAATATAGTTATAAATATTTTATTGACAGATATGAGTAGAGTGATTATCATTTTGATAATATCTTAAAAAGCACCCCACGCTTTTTTTAAAATAAAATACATTTTTTTTATTTACACTATTATTAATTTATAGTTATTGAAATTTTTAACACTATTCTCAATTTAAATTTATTAAAATTTATTTTCTATTTTTTAGTTTGGGTTTCTATAAAAAGCGTGTTTTTAGTTTTTTTAAACTATTATTTATTTTTTACTTTTTAGTTTGGTTTATTTATAAAAGCGTGATTTTTTAGTTTTTTTTAAATTATTATTTGTTGGTAATCAAAAATATTCATACTATCATTCATAGTAAGCGTCGACATCGAATTCGAATTCGATGTTTACAATTCTTATTTTTCTAAGTGAATTCTTTTGATTAACATGTATTGCCAGCATTGTAAGTATAGCTTTTCGATTGTCGAAAATATTCATACTGTCATCCATAGTGAATGTCGACATCAAATTCGATATTTACAATTGATATCTGTGATAATTATGAATGACTTGACGCTTTATCCTCATTTATCATTTGCTAGACGTAAATATCCGATACCCACAAATAAATTTAGTGCTTTCAGTTTTATTATGTGTTTATAAGTACTTCTGGGACTTTGCGTCGATTTTTATATTTATTATAAATCATTTATTATTTTTTAATAATTAATTGACTTAATTAACTTATTATTAATCGCTCGTTATGAACTCGAATGTGTTTTATATTTTCTCAGCTCGTTTCACAATTATTCTATGGTCTCATAATTCTATGTCTTGCCATAAATAGAAATGAAATCTCTCAATTAATCAACTTGTGTTTGATGATTTGTGAATCGATATTATATTATGAGCGATCAACTGATAATGACGACTCTTATGAGTTATTTCTTAGTCGTTCTATTTCATCTAATGCTTCAGTGTTACATGTCATCTTACCTGTCAACTTTGAGCAATCAAGTTCTTCAATTCGAATACCATCCAAAGATCTGCACCGGCTAAGTGCTACATACGCTTGCCCAGCAGCAAACAGTCGAGAGCCCAGATAAATGACTGCATGATCAACTGTAGAGCCTTGCATTTTATGAACAGTCGATGCCCAACTTAGGATTAGTGGTAGCATTCGTCTCTCAGCAGTTCCATAGCTGTACTTAGCTGGAAATTGAATCGATTTTGGGTTAATTACGTGATCACCATCTGAACCGAAATTAATACGGACTGACGGGATGTCTTCCGCGTATACTT
This sequence comes from Cotesia glomerata, assembly GCF_020080835.1. NCBI lineage: Eukaryota > Metazoa > Arthropoda > Insecta > Hymenoptera > Braconidae > Cotesia > Cotesia glomerata. The sequence goes on from NC_058160.1 coordinate 15,630,104, forward strand.
GGTTCCTGCGAAAATTTGGCCATATAATTTCTGTAATGAAACCCATATTGCCATTTACTAAACCTTTTGACACGTCAATGTTCGACCTTAACATCACTTTAGCTCCGACGAATATTTTCAATTCATTAGGAAGACCTCCTGTTTTATTGATATCATTAGGTATCACAGAGCTTACGTCTTGATTACCTAAATTTCGTGTAGCATCAATGAGTTGGTCTTGTGCTTTAATTGTGTAGATAGTAGTTCCTTTATCCTCAAAATGCTGAAGAACTTTTTCATTATGTCTAGCAACTTGGTCATTTGTCGGATAAATTCTCAAAGCTTTTTCAATTGAAAATTCTCCATTAGTATCTGTTGACTTTCTTCGGAAGAACTTCAGCATGTTTAGACGTTAATTCTCCAACTCTTAGAGCGTTAAGCACATCTATAAATGTCTTGTCTCCTTGTTGACGCATGTTTTGTTTGAGTTCAAACAGACGGAATTGCCGCCACAAATGTGTAGCGGGTTCCATGTGTTCTGGCTGTCGAAATACTTGATGTCCTCGGACAGGTGGTAACTGCATTAGATCACCAAAGAGTATAACGTTTATACCTCCGAAACAAGCGTTCGGGTTTTTCAGTTGACGGAAACGAGAGTCGATCATGCAAAGCATTTCATACGGTACCAAAGAAATTTCATCTATGAACAGAAACTCGACGTTTTGCCATAATTGGCGCATCACTCTCAGATAATTACCAGTCAGAAATGGCATGCTAACAATTACTCCATCTTTTTGTACTGGTAGTTTTAGCAGACCGTGTAGTGTAGATCCACCGATCAGCCGTGCTGCGACTCCAGTAAGAGCACCAACTTTCACAACCGGTTTTGCATAACATCGGTTAACTTGGTTTTTCAGTACATTAAAGAGAAGAGTTTTTCCAGTGCCTGCTTGTCCAGTAACGAAAATTCTCTCTCGTATAACATCACCGTTAAGTTGTTTCTTAATGCTCTCTGTGACGGAGATGAATAATTGCTTTTGATCAGCATTCAGAGACTGCTGTGCCCTCTGGAATTGATCATTGCTCATTTCTACACCTAGTACTTCATTCATTCTTCTTCGTCAAGTTCAGGATTGACAGTTTCTGGCTGTTCTAAAATTTCAAATGCATGTACTTGATTAAATGCATTTTCTAGCTGTTGATCCCGCTCTCGAAATTGGCACATATATCTACTCATTAGCTTCAAACGATCTTCGCGAGCTAAGAAAGCATCATTTTCAAAACCATCAAGTAGTTCAGCTTCCGAACGATACGGCATATATTGAATGAGTAAGCTGTAGAAAAAGTTTTCTGGATCTGATGCGGCTATAAAGTATGGCACTCTTACAACTGCAGAAAGATTTCTCACGACCATTTTGTTTTTACCATCTAACAAGGCGATGAGTGTGCGACGTGTATTTGGTTGTTCTTCATAGACATCATGATCTACACCTTCCTTAATATCGCTTACCTTTTTCGGATAGAAAGGTTCAAACAACATTGCAAATTCCGTGAGGCTCATGTTCGCAAAATTGTAGTCAGGATGCTGTAATGGTCGTTTTTCATATCTTTCAAAGATATTGCTATAATAGCCAATTGCGTGTCCGCTTTTATCAAACTGCAATACTTTGTAACGCTGTTCTGGTTTCCTTGTGTTCAGTTAAATACAGCTTCGCGAACTGTCCCGTAATGGGATGTGACACAGTCGATACGCACATTCTGCAGCTGATACTTGTCGTTCATAAAGAATCTTCATACATATCCTGAACAGTTTGCGTGAAAGATCAGTCTCTTCACGTTGAATTTGCTGTATTGCCTGCGCAACTCCAGAACCAGAATCCACGCCTTCAGGTTCTGATTTCGATATGTACTTTGCTATATAGAACGCTATCGCTTCGTTTGACCCGCACGGCTGAACATCCATGTTTCCTGTCCACAATCTTAATAACTCTGGGTGATAATTATTAAGCCACGCATCTTCCTTTCGACGTTTAAGTAAACAAATTCTACCACCGTTGCGAAGAAAGTCATCTGAAGAATGAGACACGATTCGTGTTTCATTGCATTCTCGACGTGGTAAGTTGAATCGGCACCGTACAGAAGTATTTTTTGTACATGTTTGTGTATGCCGATGAATTTGACATTTGTTGACTAGATCGTGAAGCTCTGGATCTTCTTCTTCTGTAGGCATTTTACAGCAACAGTTACGGTCGAGAAGAAGTTTCCCTTCTTCTGAGTCAAATTCTGGATGATTTTCAATCCAAATCACCATATGAAGGTGAGGACTTCCCCGATTCTGGAATTCAATACGCCACCAATGGTCTTTTACTTCGCCACCAAATACTTCGTCATTATTTTTGATAAATTTCATTAGAGCATTTACTCGAATCATAAAATGTCGACTCAAAATTACTGGGTACTTTTCGATAAGTCTTTGAGTCTCATACATGTCAATCGTACTAGGATCAACATCAGGCCTACCATCTGCTATTAACAAGGCCTTTCGTTGATCCAACGAGTTGAGATCATTTGAGCTAAATGTTACAAAATAGGTTGGAGCTCCTAAACATCTGATTTGAGCTAATAGCTCGTTCAAGGCTGATCTCCAATAAGCTGCAGAACCTCTCAAATTTTTCACATACAAATGGACATCTTCAACCGCTCCTTCTTGATTACAGATTTTTCTGCCACATGCTGAAATAGTGCTTTTGATACGATAATATTCAAAGAAGGATAAAGCATAAAAGAGATAGTCGTTGCGTTGAAATCTTGTGTCACTTCGTAAAATTCTGAATTGGAAGTAGTCTAACGCTGTAATTTTCACAGGTCTTTCTTCTTTAAAACCATTCTCTCCAAAAGGAAACAAAAAGTACCAGGCAAATTCTTCTGCTGTCAGTTCATGTCCTACATTGACGATATTATCTTTCGTTTTGCGGGTGATCTCGTTGAGATTTCGTGTAACATGTAATTCGTCCTCTACATTAGGCTGCATTACATCAATCGCTGCCATTACTGATGTCTGCAGTGGGATTACTTGATCAGTTAACTCTTGTTGAGAAGGGATTGTTACAAGCACTTCCGTTACCGTCGCAGAACTCTGCTCAGGCTCATCATTTATGTCAAAGACTTCGACGTCAATGTAATCAAGACTGTACTCTTGGTTTTTACTGCCTGTTGTACGTTTACAAATCCTCACCATCTCTTCTAAATTATCGCATTCGATAATGCAAGCTTTTCCATTGCTTTCATTCGCTCTGGATCCCTTTGGACCACAAGAGTGAGAATTGCTGAAGTAATATTTGTCATTATAGTACATCACTCCGAACGACTGTCCACCTGTTATTAATATGCCGGCACTATGTGACAAGAATAAGTCTTCCAGACCTTGACAAAGAGTGCGACCAAGGTCTTCTGCATTATACTTATCACACAAGTTTCCATATATGTTCGGATCATCCTCGATGGTGATCTCAAACCTTTTACCAAATGCGAATAATTCATCTTTGATCACATTGAAATTTCGCACTTGCAGGTATCCATCATTTTCAATAGGATACGCGATCAATTTTATTTCTGTTTAATATCTTACGTCGCCGTAGATTTGGACGCCTATTATCATATTCAGATTGAGGGTGTTTGTCGACCAGTGTTGTGGTGTAAGAATACTGGCCCTTAAGATGTTGGACAGTGCCATCGCACAGCATTGGACGGCTGCAAATCCTGATGTGAATCTATAGCATCATTTCCTTGATGCCACGAAGCACGTACAATTCTCGAACTATCGCTGATACTCATATATGCACTAGTCTCCTCAGTAGGTTCTTCACTAGTCTTCTCAGGGATTTCTGGTGGTGCTTGTTCTACTCGAATGATGTCCTTATTATCGATTACGACGTTTTGATCTATAGTGACGTCTTCATAAAGTGGATTGTTAGCAACTAACCAACGGAGAGCGGCATATACCTTTTCCCTATATACGAAAAACTGTCGCTTTACATTGACATTTTCAAGACGCTCAGTAATGACAACTATTCCAGCATTTTTAGTGGTTCTTGGTAACATGTTCGGAATATTTTCAGTGACTTCGAAAACATCCTGCGCGAACAATACCGCTTGACCACGAAAACTATATTGCCCAAATATGCCGCTTAATTTTATAATTTTAACAAATGGAATAATGCATGAAATTAGCCTTTGTTCAGCTTGAGTTAATACTGAAATTACTTCTGGAATAGTACCTGGATCTAAATTGTTCCAGTAAGATTTTGATGGTGCTACCACTTTCTTTGAAGTCAAATGACTCTTGCAACGATTGCAAACAACCAAGCTATTCTTTTGTGTTAATTCGTCTGGCAGATAGGGTGCCGTTTTAGTATCAACAATCCAGTTAGAAATTTGATGTGTATAGCACCGTTTAGTACAAATTTCACATATCTTATCACAAAATGTGTTAATTGTCTTTATAAAGCCGGTTATACTGGCTCTACTTAGTCTACTGGACTCGGCGTTTCGTTGTTGCATTTGCTGCAAACGAACCTCTCTAGCCTGATCAGATTCTGAGATACGTTTTTCAGCTTTGTGCTGACGAATTTGCTGCAAACGAACCTCTCTAGCCTGATCAGATTCTGAGGTACGTTTTTCAGCTTTGTGCTGACGCATTTGCTGCAAACGAGCCTCTCTAGCCTGAGCCGATTCAGAGATTCGTTTTTCAGCTTCATGCTGACGAATTTGCTGCAAACGAACCTCTCTAGCCTGATCAGATTCTGAAGTACGTTTTTCAGCTTTGTGCTGACGCATTTGCTGCAAACGAGCCTCTCTAGCCTGATCCGATTCAGTGATTCGTTTTTCAGCTTTATGCTGACGCATTTGCTGCAAACGAGCCTCTTTACCCTTCTTTGACTGCTGGGCTCTATAATTTCTCATATAGAGCCTTCTTTTCTCCTTTCTCTCCTCTAATTTCTCGCTTAAGGGCTTTGCAGGCCTTTTGACCGGCTTACATTTGCTTTTTTCTGATACTTTTGTTGTCTTAACAGACAACGATCCTCGATTACTTCCTGTAACAGTATACTCTTCAGTAGCCAAGTTGCCCACTACTGGAGAGCTGCAGTCGTTTGATGACGACGCCTGCGAGCCTGCTTTCTCACTCTGACCAGACGCCGATACTGGGACTCCGTATCCCTGCATCGTAACATACTCATTACTTGTATTTGCCATGACAGCGTACACTTCGTTAACCCAGGGACTTTGCCAGACAGCTCTGTTGCCCTCCATCACCACGTGGAGGTGCCCTGGTTACAAACACATGCTATGAAGTTTCTCTATGGATTACCCATTAACATATGGGTCATGACCCTTAACATTTTTATGTGTCTAGGATTTAACGATTCCTCTCTAGGTGTAGAAATCGTTGAGTGTCCAATGAGAGTACATACTTTCATATTCATTAAATGTAGAATGAAAATTGTATTTTTCGTTTCGCACAAGAGTACGTAACAACCAACAAAGAAGAGTAATTTATTTCCGAGTTTCATTCAGTTTGCAACGACCGTAATATTATACCATTGTTGCTCAATCCTTGGCTGGAGCTCAGTCGTGGGTGCCTTCTTATATATACGGGCAACGACGCTGACATTTAATGTGAGGACGTCTAGTACTATAGATCAAGCTCTCCGAGCATGCACCACATAAAGAGCCATTCAGTCAAAGACAAGGTAACGGTTACTCTTTCCATATAAATACGAGCGACGCGGAGAACCTAGTACGGAAAAGCGGTTAACAGCACTAGTCTCCGTGGAGGAGGATAGTTTGGTAGCGCCACTAACAAAATTAATATGCTCAGTAACAGAAATATTTCCGATCTCTCATGGGATACTTTGTTACGGAAGACTTGTTGTTAAACAAAAATTAAAACAAATTGTTTCAGAAAATTACTAACTTATTTTTTATAAGTTAAAGCATATGATAAAAGTATTTAATAACTTTTTAATGATTATTTTTATTGAATTATTAAATTATTAATCAATTTAGTTATTGTTTTTATTAAATTATTAAATTATTAATTAAATTATTATTTTTATTAAATTAAATTTTCAATAAGTGATTTATTTATTAGTGAGAATATAATAATTATTTATAAATATTATAAATTATTGCCATATGTAATTGACAAATTCTTCAAAGTTGAAACTACGGCTACAATCTTAAAATTTTCCGAACAGTCCGATCGAGCTTTTCTTTACCTTATCAACTGAGTGATGGTAGTTTTTTGAAAAAAGTTTGGTTTTCTATAAAAAGCGTGTTTTTTAGTTTTTTAAAACTATTATTTATTTTTGACTTTTTAGTTTGGTTTATTTATGAAAGCGTGTTTTTTTAGTTTTTTTAAACTATTATTTGTTTAGTAGAGTTAAAAATCTCCTTAGTATTCGAAAATTTGTCAATATTAGAGAAATGATTTCTCAGAAATCGGCTAAAGATAATTATTGGAAATTAAAATTAACATCAAGTCCTGTCTTATCGAATGTAGAGAAAAATTATAAAAAATTGAAATTAAGTTTCTACCTTATCGACTGTAGAGAAAAATTATAAAAATTGAAATTAAGTTTCTACCTAATCGACTATAGATGAAAATTATATAAATTAACAAAAATCATATTTTGTAAATTGAAAAATGGAATAATTTTATCAAAGAAGTGTATTGTCATCGGTCCTCGATAAATCCACGAAGTTTGAACGAAATCTGGCCGTTTAAAGTTGGTCAAAATCGCGCCCAAAAAAGTCTGTTACAAACATACAAATATACATACAAGTGAAGCTAATAATAAAAAAACCTACGGAGGAAAACACCTGGTTTCGAAATATAACTTCGGGATGGTCATCAGAGGATTCCGGGTTGATGTACGGGTTTATCTGTGCCATTCCCAATGAAAACCTACGGAGGAAACACCTGGTTTCGAAATATAACTGCGGGATGGTCATCAGAGGATTCCAGGTTGATGTACGGGTTTATCTGTGCCATTTCCGATGAAAACCTACGGAGGAAACACCTGGTTTCGAGATATAACTTCGGGATGGTCATCAGAGGATGACTAGGAAGGTCACTGGGGTCACCTGGGTTCTAGGTTAATAATAATCAAAATTTAAATAATATCATTATGGTAGTCTCTTTATGCGAAGGAGAGTTACATACTGACAAACTGACAAACTGACAAACTGACAAACTGACAAACTGACAAACTGACAAACTGAAATACAAGTGAAGCTCATAAAAAGCGTGTAAAAAAATTAGAAGCAAGGCTATGAATGAATTTTCATTCTCATTTAGAACGATTAAAGTAATTTTTGATAAAAAAATCAGTAGTGATCGTCAGGTAACAACACTAGGCGGCAATGAGTAAATTTTTATTTTTATTATATTCAAATGACTTAAAATAAATTTAAAATAAACAATAAGTAGTGGCGGTCAGTCAAAAGCTATAGGCCGCTGTAACTAAGTTTTTAATTTTTATTTGGAATAACGTAATCAATTTTGAATTAAAAATTACTAGCGAGGATCAGTTATAGGTACTGGGCGGCCATAAATGAATTTTCATTTTTATTAAAAACTAGCAGCCACCTGCCCGCTTCGCTGGGCACACTATTAATTTTAATCTTTATTTCTTATATCAACTAAAAAATGTATATTTTCTTATCGATAAATTAATTGAATTTTTAAGATTTTTAGTCAGGAAAATTAGTACCAGCCAATGCATTTGACATACACAGATTTCCGAATCACCCATGAGGTACTGTGTATTGGGATGCGTCCCCGTTATTTAACCTGGCGGGATCCAATTTTATTGACATCTGGGTATATTTTATCAGTTAATGTAGTTAAATCATCAACAATATCACCTAGGTTATCCGGAATACTTATTCGTCTGTCAACTTCTGAAATTTGTCCATTCCCTATATCAATGAGTACCTTTGCGTATTTTTCATATATATATATTGCGTAATATTGCCATATTAAAGCAAATTTTAAGGGAGTACGGAAAGAACGGATAGAGGAAAGCGGGGGACCTACTCAGTGGGAATTTTTCCGTAATTGAAAAAATAATCAGACAGCCCAGACTAAGAATCGAACCCAGATCTCTCGGTTACGCACGAAGGGCTCTACTAGTTAAGCTATCCGAGACAAGTACTGACTACGTTATTCAGTCACGTATATAAGACCCACCGAGCACCCACCGTAAATTCTTCTGCTCTCAAATCATAGTGCATATGAACGCGCATATTAATTTTCAAAGACAGTACGTTAACATGAGGCTATAAAACTGAGGATTTGAGACAGGCTTTGATTTCATCTGCACATGTACCACGGTACAACAGGTAAAGTTTGTCTGAAGTCACCAGCTAAAACAAGAGTTATCCCACCCATTATTTGGTCACTATTTCTTATATCCTTAAGAGAGTTCTGTTGAGAGCATCAATAGCATTTTTGTGAGCCATAGTGCATTCATCCCATTTTATGTTTTGCTTCTCTGATGTGAGCCATATCACTCTGCTAATAAATATTGCATAGAATATTATCAGAATGATTCACTTCAAGAGGTAATTTAAATGTCTAGTGAGCTGTTTTGCCTCCGTCAATTAAAGTAGCCGCAATTCCTGAAGAAGCAATAGCAATACTTTTTTTACTTCTAATTTTCGCAAGCAACAAATTAATCAAGAATGTTTTTCCCGTTCCACCAGGAGCATCAAGGAAGAACAATCGTCTAGAATCAGAAACGACACTATTCAATATAGTGTCGTTTCATATATAATAATAGATTCATATGCTTCTTTCTGTTCTTTATTCAGTATCGGAACACTTTTTATCACTCCGAGTAACTTAGCAGTTCATAAGCTAATTCATTTAAATATTGTTGATTAATAATAAGATTCTTAATCTCGAGATGGTAAGTCCAAATTATAAAAGTGTCTTACCTGACATAGCAATGACCATAACTTTAAGATTAATCAAACATTGATTGTAAACAATATCAAGATCTAACTCGATATTCCTACTCATTTGTCTTTTAATGTCGTCCGTGAAATTATCTCGATATTTATCCCATAATTTAATCGGATCTCCAACTTGGCAAAAAACTAACATAACAGCAAACAATTCACGTATTTTGTAAGATGAATCAGAAATTGAGACTTCTGTTAAAGTTTGATCCCAATGAGCATCGTCTTCGAGCAATCCCATTACTCTGCAGCTTCTTGAAATGTAGTATAGATTACATCTTTTATAGTTCTTAAAGCCTTAAATGACTCTGGACCGCGAACTTCATGTAAAAGAAGTCGGAGGTAATAACATTTACGATAGGTAGGATGGTCAGTACACTCTGCCTAAAACATTATCTTTTTTTTACCTAGATAACCTGGCACAATTTTTCCTTATTTTCTTCTGTGAAACTGGTGTTTTCTCCAGACATAATAAGCTGGAACTTCACAATATAATAATTTTTTCGCAAAATTGTACGCTACAGAGTTCAAAAAAAGTAATGTGTTATTTTGAAATTGTTGATCTGATTGAGTATACTATTTTCATTAAAAAAAACTCGTTGACCATTTTCTAAATGTACAGCAAGATGCATAACTGGAGGGAATCTCTCGTGGATAGGAAAACTCAGAATTCGCCAAACTGCCTCAGATGTGCTAATGTATCGTCCTGCCTCATACTTTGTCACTTTATCAAGATTTCCAACAGTGAATGCTGCTTGATCAGATCCCTTATTCACATACTTACAAATATATTTAATTGATTTCACGGAGTTGCAAACTTCAACATTCATATGAGCTTTGAATGTACGACACAGGACAGGGGTATACGGTACCCATCAATTGTCTATATGAATTCCATTTATTATTGTTGTTACTCCACCATCTTCAGGAGATCGCAGACGATATTTAGGATATCCATCTTCTCCTGTTTGGGTTTCCTTTAAAAAATGTTTTGGATATTTTTTTGTGCATGAACCATCCACCATACAGGGAGAATTTCTATTAAAAGAACCGCATCGACCGTGAATCATATTTGTTTTTATTATTTCATATAGTTCTCGATCTTGATCTTGATAAGGCAGTTCAGCACTAATTACCTTATCAATAGATTCTGGTCTCAGCTTTTCTTCTATCCACAGGAGGATATGAATGTGAGGAAGTCCACGTTTCTGCCATTCCACAGTATTCATATGACACTTTGTTTTGCCAAAAATGCAACCTTTTGTCAGAAGATTCTTCACATGCTTTATTTTCACGTGAAAATTTCTTACTATTAAGTCATGTCTATCGTGAGATTTTTGGCCTTGAAGTAAAGTTCTTAGACTAAAAGCTCTTCAATTTCTTTCCATTTTGGATTGCAAGTGAACGTAATAAATAAATCTGGACGTCCGAAATGACGTACATAAGTCATAGCTTCTTGAGTTCGTTCATGCATGTATCGTGGCCCACCAGTAAAAAAAGATAGCAGCACAACCATTCTACCTATTTCTGTTATCTGACCGTCGGTTTTCGTTAAAGCGTCTTTAAGGTAAACGGATTCTTCACTTCGTAAGTTTGTTTGATGGTTACGAATCCAATTAAGTCAACTAAACGTTTCAATTTTCGCATACATATCAACCAAAAATTGATTTAATAGAGTGCAAAATAAGAGTAAATGATTTTCTTCTCCATTACGCTCCATTATTCTATAACTCTAAAACTCAGAATCTGACACGGTCTTATTTAGAGGACGCTTAATTTTTTCATCACGCTTAGGAATATTAATGTGATAGCCATCTTCTCCACGACAGAACATCAGAGGATATTATAAAGTATCATACGCGCATTGGATTTCACTGATTTGCTTTAACCTCCTTTCTGCTGTTCAGGATGATATCTCTCTTTTCAAAATTTTGTCCAACGATGATAACTGCTACTTCTTTAGCCAATTTTTTAACTGAAGAAAAAGTGTATTCAAAAATATTCTAGCCCGCTTGTATGTCAATTCCTCAACACGATTATGACCTTAATTTCGAAAATTTATAGTTTTATATCTTGACGTTTCGAGGTCACAACTGGCGATTCTGCATTGTTTCTCCTATGGGCTTGGAAAGCTTGAAAATAATCCAAATCGATTGCAATAGAAGTCCTAGCAAAGATTATAGTTAACAACGGATCGATAACGTAATAATGAATAGTAAAAATAAATGAATACATACCGGAAACTTTCAATAGGTTTTGTTGTGGTATCTTTATTCCTAAAAGTTGGATTCGAAAAATTCGAAAGTGGTATTTTTCGATTTTCTACGGTAAGAAGGCGATTATAAAACTTTGCTCCTATGGGCTTTAGAAACTCCAATAAAGTCTAGGACGTTAGTTTTCGGTGTCAGAAATTCGATTAGGATCTTAATTTTGCAAAATTCAATAGTTGAATATTAAGACGTTCAACAGTAAAAACGGTCGATTTTGAAACTTTGCTCCTATTTGCTTGAAAAGATCTAAAAGGAAGTAGATCGCTTGAATTTGAATTTCTCAACATGATATGATAATGATATGATAATCATATCATAATGACCAATCATATGATAATGACCTTTATCTTAAACCTCATATGATAATGACCTCAATTTCGCTAAATTCGAAAGTTGATCATTACGAAATTCTACACAGAAATTTTGTTTTTCAAACATTGTTTGATAGGCTTGAAAAGCTTAGGAGTGTTCTAGATCGTTAATAATCAATGTTCAAAAATTGATTACAAACTTCATTGATCATGATTCGAAAGTTGAATTTCTCGATGTTCTACGGTCGGAACTATCGATCCTATAACTTTGGATCCTATAAGCTTTATTAATTCTACAATAGACTAGATCACTATTATCCGATGTAATAAATTTGATTATGACTATAAATTCGCATAGTTCGGAAGTCGAATTTTTAGATGTACTACTTTCAGATCTTTCGATTACATAACTCTGCTCCTATGGGCTTAATAAACTCTAAAAAATTCTAGAACGCATGTTTTTGATCTTCTAAATACGATTATGACGTTAATTTCGCAAATTTCGTAAGAAATATTCTGACGTTTTACGTTTAAAACGGTCGATTTTATAACTATGCTTTTATGAGTGGGCTCTTAATGGCTTGGAAATCGTAAATATATTTGAGATTGCTGGTGTTTAATGTCCGGAATTCTATTATATAACTAACTTCAAATAATTTACAAGTATGATTTTTGAATTTTTTACAGTCAGAAGAGTATATTTTGTAACTTAGCTCTTATAACCTTAGAGAGCCCTGAAATAGGCTAGGTCGCTTATATTTGATGACCTGAATTCGATTATAGCCTTAATTTCAGCAAACTCAAAAGTCGAAATTTAGCGATCTTTTACGGTCACTATCAATTTCAAAACTGCTTCTATAGAATATATCTAATACCAGCTTAAGTATATTTACTAGCTTACTTGTATTTGATTTATCTAACACGATTATGACCTTATTTTCGAATAATTGTATATTGAATTTTTCGATATTCTAGGGTCAGAATTGTAGATTTTGTCAAATTGCTTCTATGAGCTTAGAAAGCTCTGGAATATTCCATATCGCTAATATTTGACGCTCTAAATACGTCAGTGACGACAATTCCGTAGAATTCGAAAGTTAAACGATACGACGTTCTACAGTCAGAACTTTCGATTTTGTAACTTTGTGCGTATAGACATAAAAAGCTCACGAGTAGTCTTCATTGCTAATAATCGATGACCGAATAACGATTAAGAATTTAGTTTAGGATGGGGATGATTGGGAAGTTAAATTTTCTAATATTCTTCGGCCAAAAATATATATTTTCTAACTTGGCTCCGATAAGCTTGGAAAGCCTTGTAATATTCTAGATCGCTTATATCCGTTATCCTCAGCACGATTAAAACCTTGATTTTGCAACATACGAATTTAGAAATTTTTGACGTTCTATAGTCGTAACTTACAATTTCAAAACTATTTACTACTAGGAAAAACATTCGAGACTCACACTAACTCACAGATACGTTCATAAAAATGGAATAAGTCTGTGAAAATTAATACTAATAAAATAAATTAGTGTAAAAATAAAATTACAAACTAAAAAAGACAGAAATAATTATTTGAAAAGAAATGACAACAATTTTTATTAAAATAAAAAATGACAAAAATAATTATATATAATAAAATGACAAGTATATTTATTCAAAAAGAAACTACAAAAATTTTAATTTAAAAAAACTATAAAAATTAAGGCACTCGAGCCAAAAGATTTACCGCTTGCCTATCAAGGCAGCTTACTGAGAATAAGTAGTATCATATTTAAATTGCGTTTAGGAGTTTCAAGTTATCATTAACTATCAACCATAATATTAACAATAATAATAATGATAATGATAACAATAATAATAATAATAGTAAGAGTAACAATAAAACAATAATTACATTTTTAATAATAAATTTTATACGTTTGCTTGTGTAAAAATTTAATTTTAAGCAAAAAAAAATAAATTTAACAAGTAAGAACAATAATTTGTATTAAAAAAACAAAATAAAAAATATTTTTGTTTAAAAAAAAATAAAAAAAAAAAAGTTGCTGAGTTCTCGAACCCGGTACTTTAGGCACCCGAGCCAAAAACTTTGCCGCGCGCCTATGAAGGCATCTTACAGGGACACAGTGGTAATTTATATTTAGCTTGTATTTAGGAATTCCGAGTAAGCATTAACCGTAATAACAATTATTAATGATAAATAATAATAATAATGATAATTATTATTATTATAAATATAATTTATAATTTATAAAAGAAGAACCTCAAAACATAAAAAATTTGACGCATGACGTCACACGCGAGGATCCTCGCACTGACTTCATTTTTTTCCAAGCGTCACTTTTGGCTTGCCGACTCACGAACGTGCTCAGCTTCCATGTAGTGGAGTAAATGCTGGCGGTTTGGTGGTGGAACTTTGGTGCGCGAGGGGCAACGGATTTTGGTCGCTCTCGGCTCATTCCGAGCAACATCGACGCTGCTCGCTCACGAATACAGTAGTGTATCATTGTGTTGCATGTGGGTAGAGGTCTAGGGAAAGGGTAACTACTACCCACGATCTGGCTGCACTGATCAGGAGTTGTTTAGATTGCTTGTATGTGTTGTCTTTAGCGCGATAATAAAGTTCATTCCGCAAGATTAGAAATTCGAATTTTCTTATTATCTACAGTCAGAATTAAACGTTTTTTTTAACTATGATACTACCGGTGTATAAGCTCAAAAATAGTCTCGATCGGTTGTATTCAATGTACTGAAAAAGATGAATGATAGAAGACCTTCATTTCCCAAAACTGAAAATTTTATTTTTCGCCGTTTTATAATCATTGTAGATTTTGTCTGATGCCTTCTATGAGCTTGGAAAACTCTGGAATACTCTAGATCGCCATTATTTCATGTCCTTAACACGATAATGACGTTAATTTCGCAAAATTCGAAAGTTGATCATTACGAAATTCTACAGTCAGAAATTTTGTTTTTTAAACTTTGTTCGATAGGCTTGGAAAGCTTAGGAGTATTCTAGATCGATCATAATCGATGTCCAAAAATTGATTACAAACTTAATTGATTATAATTCGAAAGTTGAATTTGGATCCGATAAGCTTTATTAATTCTGCAATAGTCTAGATCACTATTATACGATGTCATAAATTCGATTATGACAATATATTCGTATAGTCGATTTTTAGATGTACTACTGTCAGATCTGTCGATTATATAACTCTGCTCCCATGGGCTTTATAAACTAAGAATTTTTAGAATGCATGTTTTTGATGTTCTTAATACGATTATGACGTTAATTTCGCAAATTTCGTAAGTTAAATATTCTGACGTTTTACGTTTGAAACGGTCGATTTTATTTATAACTGTGCTTTCATAAGTGGGCTCTTAATGGCTTGGAAATCTTAAATATATTTGCGATTGCTGGTATTTGTTGTCTGAAATTCCATTATAACTAACTTCAAGTAATTCACAAGTTTTATTTTTCAATATTTTACGGTCAGAAAAGTATATTTTGTAACAGCTTTTATAACCTTGGAGAGCCCTGAAATAGTCTAAGTCGCTTATATTTGATGTCCTAAACTCGATTATAGCCTTAATTTCAGCATACTCAAAAGTCGAAATTTTGCGGTCTTCTACAGTCAACTTTCAATTTCAAAACTGCTTCTATAGAATATATCAGCTTAAGTATATACTAGCTGACTTGTATTTAATTTATCTAACATGATTATGACCTTAATTTCGAATAGTTGAATATTAAATTTTTCTATGTTCTAGGGTCAGAAATATATATATCGAGGGTCAGAAATATATATTTTGTAACTTGGCTCCTATAGCTTAGAAAACCTTGTAATAATTCTAGATCGCTTATATCCGTTTTCCTTAACACGATTAAAACCTTGATTCCGCAACATACGAAATTAGAAATTTTTGATGTTCTATAGTCGTAACTTACAATTTCAAAACTTGTCTCCTATCGGATTTATCATATTTTTAAATAGTCTAGATCACTCTCATTGGGTTTTATAAATTCGATTTTTGCTTTAATTTCAAAGAAATTCGAAAGTTTTGAGTACCCCGATGATACCGTGCTAAGTGTCGTCAGACACGCATTGATGATCTGAAAAGAATTCAATAATTACTTTAGTAAAAAAAATTACACTAAAAATTAAATTAGTGAAATTTACCAAAATTATTCGCAATAACCCGTTGAGGCTACCCTGGGGCTAGATTAGCGACCAGACTCTCCCTGTGGCAGCAGTGAACCCCTCAGGTCTGTACTCGTTCACGTAGCTGACTCTCATCGACGATGGCGTGATAGCAGACGGAATAGCCTCGATGTCACGGCGATGGCGGCTCTCATGTGCACGTAATAATAAAAATGCATCTTCACTAGGCGAATTTTTAATGAAAGATCGTCAAAATATCTCCAACAAGAGAACAAACTAACAAATCGTAAAATTTAACCCAGTAACGGATCGTAATTGCGTTTCAGAATTATTTTATGCGCGTATCGGAATTTGGTGAACTAACAGGTACAGCGTCCAGATCAGAATCAATTGATTATTGCTTTCTCCTGGGCAACATGTATTCTCCAGTTTTCCGTTAGCTTAAAAAACTCGCATCCAATTAGCTCACGGCTTCTTTCAGCCGGACGTCGTATTACGGGTTACGTCCAGTTCTCCGTTGCGATCGATGATCGGTCGATATGCTGCTTGGTTCGGCTGGCGGCATCCAGATGGTATCTCGCTCGACTTAAGTTGCTTAAACGCCGTCCTCCTCCAGATCCTTCTCCAGATTGGTATTGTCCTCCTCTACATTGGTATTGTCCTCCTCCACATTGGTATTTTCCTCTCTAAACACCGCTATGTCACAGCCTTTGTGAACATACTTGAAAATGTATTTGATGCTCTTCACAGAACTGCAGAACTCAACATTATTATGAGCATTGTATGTTTTGCTCAGCAGGGGCAAATAGCACGACCCAACGATTGTCAATATCAATGTCACGTCTGTGTTGCTGATGTTTTTAATAATTGTCCGCCATTGTCTGGATTTCTGAATATGTGAAATGTAAGATCTGTGACGGAAATGTCAAGTTTCAAATTTAAAATTGTTTTTCTGTGTGATTAGTATGCAGATCGTAACATAAATTCTAGTACTTTTGACACGTATTATGAAATAAATCGAAGATTTTTATTTTTCATGAGAGTCCTCGGATTCGGGTTAAAAGGTGCAGCAAAATTTTGTGGATTAATGGACATGCTAGACTTTATATCACAGTCCACTTACGATTTGATAATAGATAATATTCACTCCAGTATAAAAACAGCCACCGAAAAAATTTTTCACCAGGCTTTGACTGACGAAATAGTATATTACATACCTAGGCCAGTAAAATAAGAAAAGTCTCAGATCACATGTAATTGTTGGCCGAGGCGAAGCCGAGGTTGACAAACATGTGATCTGAGGCTTTCTTATTTACTGGCCAAGGTGTGTATACTATTTTTCTGCTCGACGTAGCCGGAATGTGGCAACTTTGTCTAAGCGCAGCGGCCAGAAAGTTGCCACTTTCCGGCCGGAGGGCAGAAAAACATTTTTCTTCCGACCATCAAGGCAATGAAGATTCGACAGAATTAACTGTTTTTGGCAATGGTACATGAAAAAAGCGAGGCTTTAGTTGCTTGTACGGTGTGACATCATTGATCGGATACTATTCTGGTAAAATCATAGATATTGTGTTGAAAAGTTCCTACTGTAATCAGTGTGAAACTTGGAAGAAGAAACTCAGTACCGGAGAATATAAGGAATGGTATGCAGAACATGAAGATACTTGGATAGACTGCAAGATACACTGCAAATCATTTTGGTTCTTCTGGGAAAATGGAAGTTGAATCAACATTCAGTCATCGAAATGTTCCAAGTTCATCGAAAACGGAGTCATGTACAAAAATTCTATCGAAGGCGGTGACTCTAAAACGTACTCAAGAATTTTAAAGGCTGCACCTTATGGTGATTAAGAATTTGTATTTGTAACTGGTTTTAACCAAAACAACAACGAAAGCTACAATCATCTGATTATGAAATTAATGAATAGTAAAAATAAATGAATACATACCGGACACTTTCGAGAGGTTTTGATGTGGCATCTTTCTTCCTGAAAGTTGGATTCGCAAAATTCAAAAGTGAATTTTTTCGATTTTCTACGCTAAGATAAGGTGATTTTAAAACTCTGATCCTATGGGCTTTATAAACTTCAATAACGTCCAGAACGCTTGTTTTCGGTGTCATAAATTCGATTATGACCTTAATTTTGCAAAATTCAAAAGTTGCATATTGAGACGTTCTACGGTAAAAACGGTCGATTTTATAACTTTGCTTGAAAAGATCTAAAAGGTTTTAGATCCCTCAATTTGGTTGTCCTTAACACGATTATGACCTTAATTTAGAAAATTGAAAGTTGAATTTTACGATGTCTAACTTTGGATCCTATTCGTTTAATAAAGCATAGAAGCTCATAAGCTTTAGAGCTAATGAAGACTATTTTAAAATAGTCTCGATCACTATTTTTGGGTTTTTTGAATTTGATTCTCAAAATTCGAAAATTGAACTTTCAGACGTTCGACGGTCAAAACGGTCGATTCCATGACTGCTTTTATAGGCTTGAAATGCTTGAACTATTCTAAATCTCTTCTATTCGATGTCCTAAACACGATTATAATCTTAATATCGGAATATTCGAAAGTCGGAATTTTAGATGTTATATGGTCTTAATCATATCATGACATTATATGATCATATCATGATTTTAAATTTTAAAAATTTGCTCCTATAAGATGGTTCAACGTTGAACGGTCGAAAAGGTCGAGTTTATAACTTCGCACCAATAGGCTTAAGACGATCGGGAGCAGTGCAGCCAGATCGTGGGTAGAAGTTACCCTTTCCCTAGACCTCTACCCACAGGCTACACAATGATACACTACTGTATCCGTGAGCGAGCAGCGTCGATGTTGCTCGAAGGAGCAGAGAGCGACCGAAGTCCGTTGCCCATCGCGCGCTAAAGTTCAACCATCAAACCGCCAGCATTTACTCCAATACATGGAAGCTGAGCACGTTCGTGAGTCGGCAAGCCGAAAGTGAGGCTTGGAAAAAAATGAAGTCAGCGCGAGGATCCTTGCGTGTGACGTCATGCGTCAAATTTTTTCATGTTTTCAGGTTTTTCTTTCAAAAATTATAAATTATAATAATAATAATAATAATAATAATCGTTATTGTAGTTATCATTATTATCATTTATCAATAATAATTGTTATTACGGTTAATGATTACTCGGCATTTCTAAATGCAAGTTAAATATAAATTACCACTGTATCCCTGTAAGATGCCTTGTTAGGCGCGCGGCAAATTTTTTGGCTCGGGTGTCTAAGGTACCGCGTTCGAGAACACGGCAATTTTTTTTTTCTTTATTTTTTTTTTTTTTAAAAAAATTTTTTTGTAATTTTTTCTTTTTTTCATTTTTATAATTTTTTTTTATCTCTTTCCACATCAACCATGGGGTAAGATAAAATGGTACGCACTTTTTTAAATGTGGTATTTTTTTAATGTGTTATTCCCAGTAGGTCTAACGACAAAATCAGAAGAAACCTTCAAATCCAAGTATTTTAAAGATTGCACATAAATAATTAAAGCTAACTATTTTGTATAATAAATATATTCTAATGACAGCCAAAATATTGCATAAATATTTTAGAAAAAAATTAATTCTACATTTAACCTATTCGATAAATTCGTAAACGTTCCAGTTTTCATCTGGGTTGTAAGCTTGCAAGCGAAGTTTTTCTTTTGATTTTGTGTCTTCCTCATTATATCAATTATTCCCGTCCACTTTTGAAAGATGTTCCCTATCTATATTTGCAGTGGTCGCACTGTCCCCCCTAGTCCTCATAGCTGTTTTCACGACGCAAAGTGAATTGAGTGTACTTGCGTCAAGACCATTCCTTTTTTTTGTTTTTACGTCTGGGATGAGTGAGAACGCTCTTTCAGCCGCAGCATTTGGATGAGGTAATGCCCTCACTATATCCAGCAATAAACGCAAACTATCGTACCGAAAACCACGATCAGAATTGGTAACAGAGCAAATTGCCATCCACATTTCATCAAATGACAATTTGCCCCATTCTTCCTTCTGAAGGTCATTTTCGTGATATAAGGATTGCCACTCGCGAGTAACACTTTCTTCGTCGGTAAGACGCAAAAGGCGACGAACGTTAATCACGAAAGCGAGTGTCTTGCTGCGATCCGAATGAAATAACGCGGGATATCTCTCCGAATACCGTCAAACTTTTTGAAAACGGGTCATCGAACGGGTCTTTTGACGATTTGCTGTGCCGCAGTAACCGTAAAACTGAAGGCATTTTTGAAGGAATGTGCCGATTTCCGCTAGTGGAGTCTCTTGAGAAAGTTTATTTTTTAAATATTCGTTGCAATCATGACCAACATCAATTTCGGATAAATCAAGCTGATTTGCGCCATTTTCGAATTTGATTTCACGAGCATTTGCATTGAATATTTCTTGCTGCAACATAGCAGGTTTCAAAAATTTCTGTAGAATCTCCAGAAGCATCTTTTTTGAATAAGACTGCAAGCAGTGAACTAAAGTTTTTTCATATTAAAAAAAAGCGTTTAATTTATTGAAAAAATCTAGGGTGAAATGCAAAAAAAGCAGTTATGCTTTTGTCAATGGCATTTTTAAAATTTCAAGAAGTTCATCTGCTTGTTTGCCTTTTTTGAAAGACTGTCCAGTTAAAAAAGCCATCAGTGTATCCCAACTTTTCAAAATTTTATCAATCGCGGAATGACGCGTCAACCATCTTGTTTCAGCATATCGCGTTATTTTCAACGGACGATCCTGAAAAGTTTTTTGAAAGTCGCGAAAGATGGCTGTCCTTTTGGGGCTAGCATTCAAAAATGATGCAATATTTTTTATGAAACTATTAATTTCATCTGGATTTAAAGCATATGCAGCGCTGGCACTTAATGCGAGAGAATGGCGAATACACAGTAGCGTAATAATAAGCTTGGGACAATTTTCCGTTAATAATTTACGAACTGATAAATGGTTGACCATCATAACCGATGCGTTATCACTCGCGTAGCCAACTATGTTGGATAATGGAATTTGTTTCTTCCAAAGTTCATGCTTAAGCGACTTGATTAGCTCAGTGGCTGAACAGTCAGTCGCATCTTAATGAATTAATTGTAATAATTCAGTTCTAAATGACAACATATTTGGCTCAATGTAACGCACCACGACCGCCATCCATTTATCGTTCGTACAATCCGAACTTCCATCTAAATGAATCGAAAAGTTATTATCGCGTAATACTTTACTAAAACGATCGGTTTCAACTACGCCTAGAACATTTCCAATAAGTTTACCGACTAGTTTTACCGACCTTCATAGCCTGTAACACAGCTGGCTCTTTCCCTATAGTTTGAAATAAATTCAACATGTCCGCTGCGATCGTTAACGATATGTTATTTTCGGCAAAAAACGTCGCAAAACGAAGTTCAGCAATCTGTACTTTTTCTTTGAAATAAAATTCAGCATCACCATCAGCTGAATAAGATTCTGATTCAAGAGCACAAGCTGCTTCCTGAACAGACGCAGAAGGCATCGTATTCCGGACATTTATCGATTCCTCGGTCAGTAAATGCATATTTTTTATATGCCCCCCTGATTTTAAATGCCGCAAGATTTCACTGCATCCGCACGACAGTGTGACTTTACACGCAACGCAAAAAAATTTCTCGGGGTCCGATAGAATTTCCTCAACCGATTTACGCCACTCTGGGTAGCTATCGTACCATTGATGCTGAAAAATTTTGGCTAATCTTGGCTTTTTAATTGTATGCTCAGCTATTATTAAAAAAAGATAATGAATATAAAAAAATATATATTTGAAAAAATTATCAAATTAAAAATTTATTAAAACGAATTAATGATACGATTTCACCGAAAGAAAAAATCACGAATTGCCGATCAAAAAATCAATAAAACGCGTAAAAGAAATTTTAAATTTCACGAAAACCCGAACCACGCATTAAAAAAACCTAAATCACGGATCACACATCCCGAACTACCGCACATACAACCCTGACCTACGAAACACACAACACTAACGTACGGCATACACACAAATCTACACTCACCGATCACTCAATCCCCGAAACGCGTCACACAATGCCGAATAATCCGCCACGCAATGATAATTATTCACTAATCACAATTCTTATCGACACACACAATACCAAGTCACTGGTCACACAACCCGAATAATCCACTGCAATCAAAAAAATAATAAATTAAAAATCCTGAACCGCGTACTAAATAATGGCGCGAAAAATGTCACACGACCGCGAATAACCTGTCACGAAATCACAGGTTATTTACTATTTTACTAAAGCTAAACTAATATAAATCTATATAATTATGATAATTAAAAAAAAATAATTGAAAAGATTCAATTATTAAAAAAAAAAGTAAACGTGTGCTTACAATAATACTAAATACCTTGATTGCTGGAGACAATACACTTGTATAGATAGCTGACTGTCAAGATATGAATAAAAGTCGTGCTTTTAAGACAAAGAGTTACATATTAAGACGCGAGCGAAAACAAAAACTCCCGAACGACGGTTACTACTAGAAAAAACATTCGAGACTCACACTAACTCACAGATACGTTCATAAAGAAGGAATAAGTCTGTAAAAATTAATACTAATAATAAATTTGTGTAAAAATAAAATTACAAATAAAAAAAGACAGAAATAATTATTTGAAAAGAAATGACGACAATTTTTATTAAAATAAAAAATGACCAAAATAATTATATAAAATAAAATGACAAGTATTATTATTCAAAAAGAAATTAACAAAATTTTAATTTAAAAAAATTATAAAAATTAAAAAAAACAAAATAAAAAAAATTTTTGTTGAAAAAAAAAAAAAAAAATCATTGCCGACTTCTCGAACCCGGTACTTGAGGCACCTGAGCCAAAAGATTTACCACGTGCCTATCAAGGCAGCTTACTTAGAATGAGTAGTAACTTATATTTAAATTGCGTTTAGGAATTTCAAGTTATCATTAACTATTAACCATATTATTAGTAATAATGATAATAATAACAATAATAATAATAATAGTAAGAATAACAATAAAACAATAATAACAATTTTAATAATAAATTTTATACGTTTGCTTGTGTAAATGACCTTAATTCCGCAAAATTCGAAAGTTTTATATCTAGAAGTTCCGAGATCACATCTGGCGATTTTGCATTGTTTCTCCTATGGGCTTGGAAAGCTTCACTATATCCCCAATCGATTGAAATCAAAGTCCTAAGAAGCATTATGATTATCAACAAATTAATGAAACGTAAAAATTAATGATTCGATAGCGGACACTTTCGAGAGGTATTGTTGTGGCATCTTTATTCCTAAATGTTGGATTCGCACAATGCGAAAGTGGAATTTTTCGATCTTCTACGGTAAGAAAAAGCATTTACAAAACTATGATCCTATGGGCTTTATAAACTTTAATAAAGTCTAGAACGCTTGTTTCGGTGTCATCAATTCGATTAGGACCTTAATTTTGCTATAGTTAAAAGTTGAATATTAAGACGTTCTACGGTAAAAACGGTCGACTTTATTATAACTTTGCTGCTATTTGCTTGAAAAGATCTAAAAGGGTCTAGAATGCTCAATTTCGTTGTCAACACGATTATGACCTTAATTTCGAAAATTCGAAGTTGAATTTTACGAAGTCTAATTTTGGATCGTATTTGCTTAATAAAGCAGAAAGCTGATAAGCTTTAGAGCTAATAAAGACTATTTTCAAATAGTCTTGTTCACTCTCATTGTGTTTTATAAATTCGATTTTTACCATAATATCAAAAAAATTCGAAAGTTTTGAGTACCCCGATGGTACCGTGCTTCTGAGTGTCGTCAGACACGCCTCGATGATCTGAAAGGAATTCAATAATCACTTTGGTAAAAAAAATATTAGAAAAAAAAATTACACTAAAAATTAAATTGGTGAAATTTACCAAAATTGTTCGCGATAACCCGTTGAGGCTACCCTGGGGCTAGATTAGCGACCAGACTCTCCCTGTGGCAGCAGTAAAACCCTCGGATCTGTACTCGTTCAGGTAGCTGACTCTCAACGACGTTGGCGGGATAGCAGACGGAATAGCCTCGATGTCTCGGCGATGGCGTATCTCACGTGCACGTAATAATAAAAATTAATCTTTACTAGGCGAATTATTAATGAAAGATCGGTCGATATGCTGCTTGTTTCGGCTTGCGGCATCCAGATGGTGTTTCGCTCGACCTAAGTTGCTCAAACGCCGTCATAGTCCTCCTCCAGATTGGTATTGTCCTCCTCCACATTGGTATTTTCCTCTCTAAACACCGCTATGTCACAGCCTTTGTGGACGTACTTGCAAATGTATTTGATGCTCTTCACAGAACTGCAGATCTCAACATTATTATGAGCATTGTATGTTTTGCTCAGCAGGGGCAAATATAGCACGACCCAACGATTGTCAATATCAATGTCAGTGTTGCTGATGTTTTAAATAAATTATTGTCCGCCATTATCTGGATTCCTACGACTATATTTTGGATATCCGTCGACACTTGTGATTGTATCGTTAATGAAATCTTTAGGAAAATTTTTGTACATTTTCTAACTGACATGCAAGGTGATGAACGATTAAAAGTACCGCATGGGCCATGAATCATGTTTGCTGTAACAATATTAAACAGCAGTCAACCAGTATGTAGACCAGTAAGTAGATGGATCCGGAATTTCTGCAAAAATTATATTATCTATTTCTTCAGGACGGATTTTGTCGATTAAGCGGATATATACAGTTAGAATTTTTAAAAAATTGATTTTTCTAAATTTAATTTTTTTAATGTACATATTCAAGAATACCCACAGAAAATTTCATATCGTTCGGGTAAATATTTTTAAAGTTACAAGCAAATTTATAAAGGCGTTTTAGAGTGCTTGGAATTACAAGGTCAGAGCGGCAGCGCCTACCTGGAACGCTATCCTTTTTATGCACCTGCCTATTGTAAATTCTCCCTTCTAATGTATTTGGATGTGTAAAGCAACAGTGTGTTAGTGTTTTGATATATCTCAAATGTAAATTAGTATTTTTCTATCCCCAAACTAGAAAATATTTAAGAGTGGTAGTCAGTATAAACAACAAAGCCAAGCAGTAAACTTGTGAGTTTGTTCATATTTTTTTTGTGTAATTTTTCGTGAAAATGAAGGCTTCCAGAGAAATGAGAAAATCTCTTAACATACGTAAGTCGAGAACAAAAAAGCGAAAAAATGTTTTTAATCAAAAAACAGCTGAAACGGATGAGAGTACTTTCAGTGCTTCGGCGAAAAAATTTAAAAAACAAGATTTAGATATCAAGAAGAGGAAATCTCAGTTCCACGTGATCCATCTATTGAGTATCGCACTTTAAATTTTATTACAGTATTTGCAGCAATTTCTGAATATGTGAAATGTAAGATCTGTGACGGAAATGTCAAGTTTCAAACTGCTTCTGAACGAAGACTTGGTTTTAAAATTGTTTTTCTGTGTGATACGTATGCAGATCGTAACATAAATTCTAGTACTTTTGTCGCGCATTATTATGAAATAAATCGACGATTTTTATTAGTCATGAGAGTCCTCAGATTAGGGTTAAAAGGTGCAGCAAAATTTTGTGGATTAATGGACATGCTAGCCTTTACATCACAGCCCACTTACGATTTGATAATAGATAATATTCACTCCAGTATAAAAACAGCAACCGAAAAAATTTTTCAACAGGCTTGGACTGACGAAAAACATTTTACTTCCGACCATCAAGGCAATGAAGATTCGACAGAATTAACTGTATCTGGCAATGGCACATAGAAAAAGCGAGGCTTTAGTTGCTTGTACGGTGTGACATCAATGATCAGATACTATATTCTGGTAAAATCATAGATATTGTGTTGAAAAGTTCCTACTGCAAACAGTGTGAAACTTGGAAGAAGAAAATCAGTACCGGAGAATATAAGGAATGATATGCAGAACATGAAGATTCTTAGATACACTGTAAGATACACTGCAAATCATTTTGGTTCTTCTGGGAAAATGGAAGTTGATTCAGTCATCGAAATGTTCCAAGTTCATTGAAAAAACTTGGAGTCATGTACAAAAATTCTATCGAAGACGGTGACTCTAAAACGTACTCAGGAATTTTAAAGGCTGCACCTTATGGTGATTAAGAATTTGTATGTGTAACTGGTTTTAACTAAAAAACAACGGAAGCTACAATCATCTGATTTGGAAAATCTCTCCCAAATATGTGCCAGCCGGTTCAAAAACTGTGGAAATTGCTGCATACATAGCTGCTGTCACATTTAATGAACGCATGGCATCACTATTGTATTATAATAAATGCAATAGGAATTACACTTGGGCATTATGCGCATTCATATGCCGAAAAAGAAGATGAGAAGCGCCTGAGCATTTCCGATTTTAAAGCGCGTGAGAGCACCCGAGATGGAAGAATGGCTCGCAGACAACATCAGCTCGAGTTATTAAAAGCTGCTGAATCGCCGGAGAGTGTATTATATTATGTGTAATATGGTCCTGGAATAGACAACTCCATGTAAGTTAAAAAAAAATTTTTTTATCCCATGTAAAGTGCATTCCAAACTTTAACGCGTTTATCTCAAAATGGTGTTTCTCAAAAGACGGTGACCAACATTACTCGAAAACGGCTAAACCGATTAGTCTAAAATTTTAAGACGAACTTCTTAAATAAATTTTTTAGTAATTTATCGAAGATTCTTTCTTTCCGATGGATATTTTTTTTTTTTATAAACAATTAACAATTTAAGGCCGAAATTTCGGTGAAAAATTGATTTTTTCATTAGAGAAACCGGTATTTTGTCAAAAAATTTAATCGTGCTAATTCCTTCGATTAATTACTAGATTTAACATTATTTCAACGAAATCTGTTTGGTTTTTTAATTTCAGATGATCCAGTTCCGAAATATAGTGGTCACGGCAAAACGTCTATTTTGAGAGGAGCTCCTGGAGATCAGCTATAGCTCTTTTACAAATGAATATTTTTACTAGTACTAAGTCGGAAAATACAGTTGTAAGATACCATAATATGTGTATGAA
Organism: Cotesia glomerata; assembly: GCF_020080835.1. NCBI lineage: Eukaryota > Metazoa > Arthropoda > Insecta > Hymenoptera > Braconidae > Cotesia > Cotesia glomerata. The sequence goes on from NC_058160.1 coordinate 15,656,942, forward strand.
TTTTTGGATCAATAAATTTAAAAGTTTTCTCAGAAAAAATTCTGGAAAATTCACTTTTATTCGGCCGTCTAACTGTTATGTTAAACAAAATGAGTTAAAATTCAATTTAGAAGAAACAAGGGAGTATCGATCACTTATTTATTTTGGTTAATTGATAAAATATCAATCATTATTATCAAAATAAATCATAGGTCAATTAAAAGAAAACGAGAGAGTAGCGATAGCTCATTGATCTCGGTTAGGTAACAGAATATTAATTATTATTGGTAAAATTAAAAAATTATAAACTTGGCCGGTTAAAAGATGTTTAACAGATGATTAAATTCGACTAATGTATATAATAGTCATGATTTTTATTGAAATAAGTCACAAGTTGTATCAAAGGAACCGGAAGAGTATCGATAGCATATTTGCTTTGATTAATTGATCAAATATCCATAATTATTATTAAATCAAGTCATAGTTCAACTTATAAGGAACGAGAAAATATCGTTTGCCCATTTTTTTTGGTTAATTGATAAAATATTAATTATTATGATTCAATTAAGTCTTTGGTCGACTTAGAGGGATCGAGAGAGTATTGAAGGCTAATTTATTCCGGTAAGTTACTGAAATATCAATTATCATTAGTAAAATCAATAAATAATCAACTTGATCGGATCGAAAGGTATTCAACAGCTGATTTATTCTGGATTATGCATAAAATAGTAATAATGATTATTAAAATAAGTCACGAAATCATTCTAGGAAAATTAGAACGTATCAATAGCCCATATATTCCGGTTAATCGATGAAATATTAATAATTACACCGGCACACAAAAAAAAAAAAGTTGTCTGTACTTGGGACGCGCCACATATATTCCCATGTAATTTGACCCGCTGAACCCGAATTTGAGGTCCGTTTGGCCCCTACACCCTAGGATTTTGAGAAAACTGTAAAAAACCGAAAAAAAACGGGAAAATTGGGGGTTTTGGTGATTGAAAAATTTTTTTAGATTCTAACTATGCATGATTTTCATGTATTTCGATCTGCTTTATACTTATCTGAAGTGTACTCAGACCAGCAGCCATTAAAAGTCTAAGTAAATCCCGAAAAACCCATGAAAATTGCGAAAAAAAACAAAAAATTCCCAATATTGTGATAAAAAAAAATGTATTGAGCTAAATATATGATGATTTTCATGTAGGTTTATCGACGACATATAAATCTCCAACTTTTATAACTCAGACGTCTCGAAAACATCAAACAAATGTGCAAAACCCCGAAAATTGGAAAAATCAAATGTAATATAATAAAAATCGAGTTATTCTTCAAAATAAATCAAGCAATCAGAACATTCAATCTGTGCTGCATAAAAAAAAAGTATTTCGTCCTAAGACTTAAAAATTAATTTTTCGGAAAATATCATCAAAACCCTTTGGATTTGAATTTTAATTCGTTCTCCGCTTATATCTCACCCTTTTATCTTCAAACGTCCTGCATAAAGGGTTTCTCTTTCGTTTCCTCTCTTCTTCGGGTAAATCTCTCTTCAGAGTCCAACAATGATCTGCCATCATATTTACATCCCACGTTCCTTGATATCGTTTTTCCATCACACTAATGTCTTGATGGAATCTCTCACCTTGCTCTTCACTAAAATCACCAAGATTTTCAGGAAAGTGTGAAAGATGAGAATGTAAATAGTGCAATTTTGTATTCATTAAGCAACCTAAAGTATTATAGTTGTATAACAACTCGTCAACTAAAGTTGCGTAGTTATCACTTTTCGTATTCCCTAAAAATTGCTGTGATACTTCCTTAAAACTTCCCCAAGCTGCTCTCTCAATCTCGTTCATCTCATATTCAAGATTAGCATCCTGGAATAGAGTCCGAATTTGGGGTCCATCAAAAATTCCTTCTTTTAATTTAGCGTCACTTATAGCTGGAAATTTTTCGCCCAAGTACTTAAAACAGTTTCCATCTTTATCCAGAGCTTTGACAAATTGCTTCATAAGGCCAAGCTTGATATGAAGTGGGGGCAGCAAGTACTTGGAAGGATCAATTAGAGATTGTCGCGTAACATTGTGAGAACCAGGATTCAAATTTGTTCTTGTTGGCCATTCTTTTTGAATGTAATGATTCTTTCGGTCTCGGCTATCCCACAAACATAAGAAGCAGGGGTACTTTGTGAACCCTGATTGTTGGCCTAGCAATATTGTTGCAATTTTCAGATCACCACAAACCTTCCATTGATGTTCTGAATAGTTTATTTTATCTAATACAACCTGTAAATTGTCATAAGTCTCCTTTAGTTTAGTCGAATGAGCTACTGGAATCGGTGCCAATAAGTTTCCATTATGAAGAAGCACAGCTTTAAGACTTCGCCTAGAGGAGTCAATAAAAAGCCTCCATTCTTCGTCTTTGTAAGTGTTTGGCTTCAACTCATCGATCAGTCCTTTTACATCTGAACAGTACACAAATGAATTTTCGCTGTCTTTTGTAAAATACTTCCGGAACTCTTTTTCCCTATCACGATAAAAATAAGCTGTTGTATTTTTAGCTAATAAATTTTTTTCCTTAAAGCTGAGGCTAAATGTTCAGCTTTTACCTTAGATAGTCCTAAGTCTCGTACAAGGTCATTCAATTCAAGTTGATCGAAGACTTCAGGGTCTTTACTTCTAGGAACACCACTCGGGATGTATTCTTCATCCTCAGAATGGATCTCTTCGGGTTCAGGATCGATTTCTTCAAAGTTATCTTCAACTTCCATCTCTTCATGTTCATTCACTGGTTCAGGAGCTGCAGGTTCTTCGACATTCAAAACTTTTTCTGCTGGCACAACTGATGTTACGTTGGCATATTGAATTTTATGTTTGGTTGTCGAAGAAAAACCTGAAACTTCCGTCGTGCAAAAATAGCAGTTTATTGACTCGTTGGTGCAGACCAAATCACAGGTTTTGAAAATTTCAAGCACTGTTTACTTTTCGTCTGCTCCCAACGAGTAAGCATCGTGTGACACCGATTGCAAAGTGAATGTGGTACCCAAGTTGCTTCCCAGTTCGTAATCTGGATACCGAAGCAGGTTTCGTAGACATTTTTCAATTTGTTTGAAAAAGATCTACGACTTTTCGTTACTTCAAATTCTCCACATATGTAACAGAAGCAATTGGAGTTTTGTTACATATGTGAGAGACACTTCTTGTCATATTAAACGCTTCAGAAGCCAAGTCACCCACTAATGAAGAGCTGCAGTCACTTGATGACGACGCCTGCGAGCCTGCTTTCTCACTCTGACCAGACGCCGATACTGGGATTCCGGGTCCCTGCATCGTAAAACACTTATTACTTGTGCCTGCCATGACGGCATTCAAGCCGTTAACCCAGGGACTATGCCAGACGGTCCTGTTGCCCGCCGTCACCACGTGGAGGTGCCCTGGTTACAGGCACAAGCATTTAAGCAAGAAATCGATTCTGAGCCCAAAAGTTCCTAGAAGTGAAAACCCTGAAACATCAGCTTAAAAGAAAAAAATTTATTAACTAAAAATACAACAGCTTATTTTTATCGTGATAGGGAAAAAAAAAAATCTGATAACATTTTTAAAACGGCGAAAATTCATTAGTGGACTGTTCAGATGTAAGAAGTTTGATTGATGAGTTAAAGCCGAACACTTTCAGGACGAGGAGTGAAAGTTTTTCATTGCTTTGTCTAAGCGAAGTCTCAAAGCACCGACTCCAGTAGCTCATTTGACCAAGAAGCATTGAAAAGTTTGTGGTGATCTGAAAATTGCTACACTAGTTAAGCCAACAATCTGGTTCACAATATATCCCTTCTTGTATGTTTGTAGGATAGTCACGATCGGAAAATTCCCTACAGTAGAAAAGAACGGCCAACAAGAAAGAATTTGAATCATGGTTCTCACAACGTTATGCGAGAATCTCTCATTAATCCTTACAAGTACTTGCTGCCACCACTTTATATCAAGCTTGACCTTATGAAGCATTTTGTCAAAGCTCTCGATAAAAATGGCAACTGTGTTAAGTACTTGGACGAAAAATTTCCAGCTATAAGTGACAATAGATTGAAAGAAGGAATTTTGTATGTACCCCAAATTCGGACTCAATTCCAGGATGCTAATCTTGAGTATGAGATGCACAAGATTGAGAGAGCAGCTTGGGGAAGTTTTAAGGAAGTATCTCGAAATTTTTTAGGGAATGTGAATACAAAATTGCACTATTTACAATCTCATCTTTCACACTTTCCTGAAAATCTTGGTAATTTCAGTGAAGAAAGAGAAGAAACATTCCATCAAAACATGAGTGGATGTCAATATGATGGTAGATCATTGTTGGACTCTGAAGAGAGATTTACCCGAAGAAGAGAGGAAACGAAAGAGAAACCCTTTATGCAGGACGTTTGAAGATAAAAGGGTGAGATATAAGCGGAGAACGAATTAAAATTCAAATCCAAAGGGTTTTGATGATATTTTCCGAAAAATTAATTTTTAAGTCTTAGGACGAAATACTTTTTTTTTATGAATTACAGATCGAATGATATGATTTTTTATTTATTTTGAATAATAACTCGATTTTTATTATATTACATTTGATTTTTTCCAATTTTCGGGGTTTTTTGCACATTTGTTTGATGTTTTCGAGACGTCTGAGTTATAAAAGTTGGAGATTTATATGTCGTCGATAAACCTACATGAAAATCATCATATATTTAGCTCAATACATTTTTTTTTATCACAATATTGGGAATTTTTTGTTTTTTTTCGCAATTTTCATGGGGTTTTCGGGATTTACTTAGACTTTTAATGGCTGCTGGTCTGAGTACACTTCAGATAAGTATAAAGCAGATCGAAATACATGAAAATCATGCATAGTTAGAATCTAAAAAATTTTTTAATCCACCAAACCCCCCATTTTCCCGGTTTTTTTCGGTTTTTTACAGTTTTCTCAAAATCCTAGGGTGTAGGGGCCAAACGGACCTCAAATTCGGGTTCAGCGGGTCAAATTACATGGGAATATATGTGGCGCGTCCCAAGTACAGACAACTTTTTTTTTTTTGTGTGCCGGTGTTATTAGTAAAATTAATAAATTATCAACTCGGAAGAGTCAAAAGAAGTTTAACAGCTGATTTATACATGCCATTGAATAAAAAAAGTAATTATTATTAACAAAAAAAGTCATAGGTTGACTCAAGTGAAACGAGAAAGTATCGACGGCCCATTTATTTCGGTTAATTGATAAAATATTAATTATTATTTTTCAAAATAAGTCAGAGGTCGACTTAGAAGAAACAAAAGAATATCGATTGCCCATTTTTTTTGGTTGATTGATAAAATATTAATTATTATTATTAAAATGAGTCATAGCTAGACTTAAAAGAAAGAAGAGAGTATCGGAGGCTCATTTATTTCGGTACATTTATGTAAAATCAATTATTATTAGTGAAATTTGAAAATATTCAACTCTGACGGGTCTAAAGATATTTAAAAGCCGATTTATTCTGGCCAATGGATAAAATAGTAATTATTATTATTATAAGAATTCACAGGTTTGTTTAAGGGACATGAGAGAGTATCGACAGCCGAATTATTCCGATAAATCAATAAAATATTAATAATTATTAGAAATATTAATCAATTATCAACTTGGAAGTGTCAAAAGACGTTTTAACAGCTGATTTATACTTGCTTTTGTACAAAAAAGTAATTATTATTATCGAAATAAGTTATAGGTCGACTTAGAAGAAACGAGGAAGTATCGATCACTCATTAATTTTGGTTAATTCATAAAATATCAATTATTATTATCAAAATGAGTCATAGGTCGACAAAAAGGAAACAAAAGAGTATTGATGACTCATTGATCTCGGTTAATTAACAAAATATTAAATATTGTTATGAAAATTAAAAAATTATACACTTGGACGGGTCAAAAGATGTTCAACAGCTGATTTAATCAGGCTAATGTATAAAACAGTCATTATTTTTATCAAAATAAGTCTCAAGTTGGATAACGGGATTCAAGAGAGTATCGATAGTATATTTGTTGTGATTAATTTATCAAATATTAATTATTATTATCAAATCAAGTCATGGTTCGACTTATAAGAAACGATAGAGTATCAATCGCCCATTTTTTTGGATAGTTGAGGAAATATAAATTATTGTTATTGAAATAAGTCATAGGTCGACTAAGAGGAAACGAGAGAGTATCAAAGGCTTATTTATTTTGGTTATCTAGCGATATATCAATAATTATTACTAAAATTAATAAATTTTCATCTCGGACGGATAAAAAGACGTTTAACTGCTGATTTATTCCGGTTTATGAATAAAATAGCTATTATTATTGTCAACATAAGTCACAGGTTCACTTAAGGGACACAAGATAGTATCGATGGCCCATTTATTTTAGTAAGTTAATCAAATTTTGATAATTATTGTTTAAATTATTAAATTATGAACTCGAACAAATCAAAAGATGTTTAACAGCTGAGTTAATCCAGCAAATGGATAGAATAGTAATAATTATTATCAAAAAAAGTCACAGGTTTACTCAAGAGAAAAACGAGAGTATCGATCGCCCATTTATATTAGCTTATTGATGAAATATTAATTATTATCGTTAAAATCTGTTATAGGTCGACTTAGAAAAAAGAAGAGAGTACCGATCGCTCATTTATTTTATTGATTAATCGATCAAATATCCCTTATGATTATTAAATCAATTTAGAGTTCAACATATAAAAAACGAAACAATATCGTTTGCCTATTTTTTTTGGTTAATTGATAAAATATTAATAATCATAAAAATAAGTCTTTGGTCGACTTAAAGGGATCGAGAGAGTATCGAAGGCTAATTTATTTCGGTTTATTAGTGGAATATCAATTATTATTAGTATAATCCATAAATTATCAACTCGATCGGGTCGAAAGATATTCAAGAGCTGATTTATTCTGGATTATGAATAAAATAGTAATTATGATCATTAAAATAAGTCACGGAATGACTCAAAAGAAATTAGAACGTATCGATAGCCGATATATTCCGGTTAATCAATAAAATATTAATGATTATTAGTAAAATTAATAAATTATCAACTCGGAAGAGTCAAAAGATGTTAAACAGCTGATTTATACTCGCTATTGGATGAAAAAGTAATTATTATTACAAAAAAGAGTCATAGGTTGTCTCAAGTGAAACGAGAAAGTATCAACGGCCCATGTATTTCGGTTAATTGATGAAATATAAATTATTATTTTTAAAATAAGTCAGAGGTCGACTGAGAAGAAACAAGAGTATATCAATCGCCCATTTTTTTTGGTTAATTGTGAAATATCAATTATGATAATTGAAATGAGTCATACCATAGGTCGAGGAAAAGGAAACGGAAGGGTATCGAAGGCTCATTTATTTCGGTATTTTCGTTAAAATCAATTATCATTAGCAAAATTTAAAAATTATTAACTTGAACGGGTCAAAAGATGTTTAAAAGCTGAATTATTTTGGCTAATGTATAACATAGTGATTTTTTTAATTAGACTAAGTCACAAGTTTGTTCAAGGGACATCAGAGAGTATCGATAACCGATTTATTCCGGTTAATCAATAAAATAGTAATAATTGTTAGTAAAATTAATCAATTATCAACTCAGAATAGTCGAAAGATGTTTAATAGCTGATTTATACCTGCTATCGGACAAAACAGTAATTATTATTATCGAAATAAGTTATAGGTCGACTTAGAAAAAGCGAGGGAGTATCGATCACTCTTTAATTTTGGTTAATTGATAAAATATCATTTATTATCATCAAAATAAGTCATAGGTCGACTAAATGGAAACAAGAGAGTATTGATGACTCATTGATCTAGGTTAATTATCGAAATATTAAATATTGTTAGTAAAGTTAAAAAATTATACACTTGGACGGGTTAAAAGATGTTTAACAGCTGATTTGTTCCGGCTAATGGATAAAATCGTCATTCTTTTTGTCAAAATAACTCACAGGTCTAATCAAGGAAATCAGGAGAGTATTGATGGCCTATTCATTCTGATTAATTGATCAACTATCAAGTATTATTAATAAATTAACTCATATGTCGACGTAGAAAAAACAAGAATCTATCAATAGGGCATTTACTTTGGATAATTGATGGATAATTGATTATTGTTATTAAAATGTTTCATAGGTTGACTATGAAGAAACAAGAACCTTTGTACCTTTGTACATCAAAGGCTCATTTATTGCGGTTAGCTAGCGAAATATCAATTATTATTACTAAAATTGATGAATTATCAACTCCTACGAGTCGTAACATGTTTTACAGCTGATTTATTCTAGCTAATCGATGAAATATTAATAATTATTATTAAAAAACATCACAGGTTTACTCAAAACAAACAAAAGAGTATCGATGGCCAATTTATATTGATTAATTGATAAAATATTAATCATTATTAATAAATTAATCATAGGTCTGATTAAAGGAAACGAGAGAGTATCGAAGGCTCATTCATTTTGGTACTTTCGTGTAAAATCAATTATTATTAGTAAAATTCAAAAATTATGGACGGGTCTAGAAAAGTTCAAAAGCTGATTTATATTGGCAAACGGATAAAATAGTAAATATTATAGGTAGACTAAGTTACAAGTTCAAGGGTTCAAGGGATATGACAATATTAATGGCCAAATTATTTTGGTTGATTGATAAAATCTAATAACTATTATCAAAATAAGTAATAAGTCAACTTAAAAGAAACGAGGGAGTATCGATCACTCATTTGATTTGATTAATAAATCAAATATCCATTTATATTATTAAATCAAATCATAGTTCAACTTATAAGGAACGAGACAATATCGTTCGCCAATTTTTTTTGGTTAATTGATAAAATATTAATTATTATCATTAAATTAAGTCTTTGGTCGACTTAAAGGAATCGAGAGAGTATTGAAGGCTAATTTATTACGGTTAATTACTGAAATATCAATTATTATTGGTAAAATCATTAAATTATCAACTCGATCGGGTCGAAAGATATTCAACAGCTGATTTATTCTGGCTTATGCATAAAATAGTAATTATGATTATAGAAATAACTCACGGAATGACTCAAAGGAAATTGGAAAGTATCGATGGCCCATTTATTCCGGTTAATCAATAAAATATTAATTATTATTAGTAAAATTGATAAATTATCAACTCAGAAGTGACAAAAGATATTTAACAGCTGACTTATACATGCTATTGGATAAAAAAGTGATTATTATTATCAAATAAAGTCATAGGTTGACTCAACTGAAAGGAGAAAGTATTGACGGCCCATTTTTTTCGGTTATTTGTTAAAATATTAATGATGATGTTTAAAATAAGTCAGAGGCCGACTTCGAAGATACAAAAGAATATTGATTGCCCATTTATTTTGGTTGATTGATGAAATAATAATTATTATTATTAGAATAAATCCTAGATAGACTTAAAGGTAACAAAAGAGAATCGAAGGCTCATTTATTACGTTTCTTTCGTGACAAATCAATTATTATTAGTGAACTTTAAAAATTATCAACTTCGACGGGTCTAAAGATGTTTAAAAGCTGATTTATCTTGGCAAATGAATACAATAGTAAACAATGTAATAAGACTAAGTCACAGGTTGGTACGAGGGACATGACAGAATATAAATGGCCAAATTATTCTGGTTGATTGATAAAATCTTATTTACTATTATCAAAATAAGTTATAATTCAATTGAGAAGAAACGAGGGAGTAGTAATGGCTTATTGATCTCGGTTAATCAACGAAATATTAATTATTATTAGTCAAATTAAAAATTATAAACTTGGACAGGTCGAACGATGTTTAACAGCTAATTTGTTGCGGCTTATGTATAAAATATCTCAAGTTGGATCAAGGTCTCCGAAAGAGTATCAATAGCCTATATATTTTGATTGAATAATCCAATAACAATTATTATTATTTAATTAAGTCATAGGTTGACTTATAAGAATCAAGAGATTATCGATCGCCCAGTTATTTTCATTAATTGATGAAATATCGATCATTATTAATAGAATAAGTCATAGGTCGACTTAGAGGAAACGAGTGAGTATCGATAGCTCATTTATTTCGGTTAATTTGTAAAATATCGATTATAATAAGTGAAATTAATAAATTATAAACTCAGACGGGTCAAAAGAAGTTCAACAGCTTATTTATTCTGGCTAATGGTTAAAATAGTACTTATTATAATTATTATAATAATATTTTTTAATTAGAATTATTATGATAATCAATTATAATTATAATGATAATTATTATAATATTTATGATAATCAAAATAAGTCACATGATGACTCAAGGGAAACGACAGAGTATAAAAGGCCGATTCATTTTGGTTAATTAGTTGAATATCAATTATTATTAGTAAAATCAATAAATTATCGACATGGATGGGTCAAAAAATGTCTAACAGCTGATTTATTCCGGCATATGCATAATATAGTAATTATAAATAACATAATAATTCACAAGTTGACTCAAAAAGAACAAGAGAGTGCCAATGGCCCATTTATTTTGGTTAATCGATAAAAAATATTAATTATTATTATTAATAGAAGTCATAGGTTGACTTAGAGAAATCGAGAGAGTATCGATGGCTCGTTTATTTCGGTTAATTAGTAAAATATTAATTATAAGAAGTAAAATTGATAAATATACAACTCAGACGGATTAAAAGATGTTAATTAGCTAATTTATTCTTGCTAATGGATAAAATATTATTTATCATCATTGAAATAATTCATAGGTCAACTCAGAAGAAACGAAAGCGTATTGAAGGCTTACCTATTGTCGTTAATTAGTGAAATATCAATAATCATCAGTTAAATTAAAAAATGATCAACTTGGACGTGTCAAAAGATCTTTAATAGCTGATTTATTCCGGCTATTGCATAAAAAAGTAATCAATATTAAAAATAATTTACAGGTTGACTCAAGATAAACGAGAGAGTATCGATGGCCCATTTATTGTGGTTAATTGATAAAATGATTATTATTATTAAAACAAGTCATAGGTCGGTAAGAGGAAACAAGAGAGTTTCGAAGGCACATTTATTTCGGTAAATTAGTGAAATTTCAATTATTATTGGTAAAATTAAGGAATATACTGAACTCGGACAGGTCAAAAGATTTTCAACAGCTAATTTATTCCGGCTAATGGATAAAATAGTAATTATTTTCATCAAAATAAGTCACAAGTTGAATCAAAGGATCTAAAAGAGTATTGATAGCATATTTGTTTTAATAAATTGATCAAATATCAATTATTATTATTAAATTAAGTCATACTTCGACTTATAAGAAACGAGAGAGTATCGATCGCCAATTTTTTGTGGTTAATCGTTAAAATATTAATTATTTTAATTGAAATAAGTCTTTGGTCGACTTAAAATAATCGAGAGAGTATTAAAGTTTCATTTATTTCGGATAATTAGTGAAATAACATTTATTATTAGTCAAATCAATAAATTATCAACTCGATCGGGTCGAAAAATATTCAACAGCTTATTGATTCTGGCTTATGCATAAAATAGTAATTATGATTATCAAAATAAATCACAGCATGACTCAAGGAAAATAAAAAAGTATCGATGTCCCATTTATTCTGGTTAATCAATTAAATATTGATAATTATTAGTAAAATTAATGTTATCAACTCGGACGAGTCAAATGATGTTTAACAGCTGATTGATACCTGCTATTGAATGAAAAAGTAATTGTTATTATCAAAAAAAGTCATAGGTTGACTTAAGTGAAACGAGAGAATATCGAAGGCCCATTCTTTTCACTTAATTGATAAAATATTAATTATTTTTTCTAAAATAATTTAGAGGTCGACTCAGAAGAAACAAGAGAACACGATTGCCCATTAATTTAGGTTGATTAATAAAATATTAATTATAATTATTAAAATGAGTCATAGGTCGCCTTAAAGGAAACGAGAGAGTATCATAGGCTCATTTATTTCCGTACATTAGTGTAAAATCAATTATTCTTAGTAAAATTTAAAAATTATCGACTTGGACGAGTCAAAAGATGTTTAGAAGGTAATTTATTCTGGCTAATGGATAAAATAGTAATTCTTGTTAAAAAACTAAGTTCCAGGTTGGTTTAAGGGACATGAGAGAGTATTGATGGCCGATTTATATTGGTTGATTGATAAAATATTAATTACTATTATCAAAATAAGTTATAGGTCGAACTTCGCGGGGTCATTAAATTAATCACAGGATTACTCTAGAGACTCGAGATTAGGTCAGGGCTTTCCCCTTTCACTTTCGATTTTGGACAAGTAGTTTCGACTTGTCACCGGAAGCTAACCGAAAGTCCCCACTACAGTCCCCTGCAAAATAAATCGAGGGCATGAACAATAGGGAAACGTTCTAGAGCCGGAGTTGGAGTGGTTATAAAAGAGCCGACAGGCGGGACATGGAGGCTTTTTCCTTCTAGATGCCAGTGGCCTTTTTTGTCCTTGTGAATCAGTGACCTTGTTGGAGATTAGTTTAAGTCAATAGAGTGCAAATTTTGAACGTCGAGAATAAAGAGCAACTGCAGAGGAAGTTATCAGGGCATTTTTTGGAATTGGACAACCCTGCCGCACCCCTGGTTCAAGACGACAAGACGCCAAGCAGCTAAGCCCGCCAAGTTGTAATGGAGTATCAGTCGTCGTTGAATGCAAAAACAATAATTGAGTCTCCAGGTATTTTCGATTATTGTAGACCAGATTTGGATTATTATTGATTTAATTAAGAGGCTGAAATAATTAAAATTTAATTTCTCAAGCGGTCATTTTTATATTAAAAAATTCGTACTTTTAGTTTTTATTGTCGAGGTCAAGTAGTTAGTTTTGTCGTGCTGAACTTTTTATATTTTAATGGATAAATTGTTAATTTATTGGTAAAGAATTTATTAGTAATTTATTATAGGCCTGTTGGCTATAATAAATTAATTTTCGTTAGAATTTTCGAGACAGAATTTAATTAAGAAATATCGCTTAGAATTTATTTAAGGAGGATTAAGAATTAAAATCGAAGGTCGGCATTTTGTGTTAAGTAATTGTTAGGCGTAATTTTGGTAATTTTGGAAAATGCGAAGTTTTGAGATTCTGTTTTATTGGTAATTAAGATGTATGAATAAAGTAGAAAACTCTATAGAATGAAGTTAGCGTCGGTGGACGATTTTATATGGAAGTTAGGTATTATGGTATTATATGGTATTCCGTCAGGTAGACAAGGTTGTTTATGTGAAATTAGTTCAGATAATTGAATAATTAAGAAGTTTTTATTGGGTAAAATATGTTGTTTGTTATTCCGTCAGTTGGACGAGGGTTTAAGAAATTAAGAATCTAGATGCGTAATGGTCTATGATTAAATTAAGAAATTAAGAATCTAGATGCGTAATGGTCTATGATTGAATTAGGAAATTAAAGATAGATGCGTAATAGTCTATGATTGAATTAGAAATTGAAGATAGATGCGTAATAATCTATGTTGAGTTAAGAAATTGAAGATAGATGCGTAATGGTCTATGTTGAGTTAAGAAATTAAAGATAGATGCGTAATGGTCTAAAAGTGAATTAGAAAATTAAGATGATAGATGCGTAAAGGTCTATGTTGAGTTAAGAAATTAAGAAGATAGATGCGTAATGATCTATGTTTAAAAGAATTTAATGATATTTAGTTATAAGTTTTGGCATGTGCCTGCGTAGGTGAGAGGTTCTCAAATTTAGTGATTGATAGGTTAATTTTGAGGGCAATATTTTAAGAAATTTTGTTAAAATTAAATTGTTAATATTAAATAAATAATTGGATTGTTAATTGTTAATAATTGTTTCTCAGCATTACTTTTAAAGTCTTTCTCAACTTCTCACGACCCGATCTTTCCTTCTCATGCTCCCCGGTTTCTGGGACACCGAGTATAAAATTCCAGTGGCGCCCTTTTCAAAGAGGAAAGGGGTGACCAATTGGACAGTGCTAACCACCCCGTTACATTAGTTATTAGTAAAATTAATCAATTATCAACTCGGACGAGTCAAAAGATGTTTAACAGCTGATTTATTCAGCTAATGGATAAAAATCGTCATTCTTTTTGTCAAAATAACTCACAGGTCTAATTAAGGAAACCAGGAGAGTATCAATGGCCTATTAATTTTGATTAATTGGATCAAATATCAATTATTATAATTAAATTAAGTCATAGGTCGACGTAAAAGAGACGAAAATCTATCAATAGCCCATTTACTTTGGATAATTGACGAAATATTGATTATTGTTATTAAAATAAGTCATAGGTTGACTGAGAGGAAACAAGAGAACATCAAAGGCTCATTTATTTCGGTTAATTAGTGGAATATCAATTATTATTTGTAACAAATAAATAAATTATCAACTC